>NC_137339.1:2118983-2336089 GCF_965287045.1 Carcharhinus amblyrhynchos
GAGCAGAATTAGGCCATTTGGCCCATTGATCATAGCTGATATACCCCTCATCCCCATTTTCTTGCCTTGTTAAGGATGCTATAAAAATACAGGGCGTGTTTTTGATTCTCCCATTTTCTCTCTATCCGCCCTTTCAAATCTTTTTCATTCCTAAGCACCTTTATCACATCTCCCCTCAATCTCCTGAACTCAGTGGAATATACAATCAGCCTTTGCAAAGTGGTCCCTAAGCTCTAACATCAGTTTGGGTTGTCTGCACTACCCCTGATCTGAGAGCTGTATACCTCTCCTGAGGTTTTCTGACAGGGACACAGTTACTGTGAGTGGGGTGTGAATCAGAGTCCACACACCTGCAGCATCACTCCCATCCTCTATTACACGTAAGATCTATCTAGCAGAGGAGAAATGGAGGAGTCACGCAACAGGCAGCTTTGGAGGAGTGTCTTTAAAGAGAAGGGAGAGAGAGGGAGGGAAGGCGAGAGCGAGGGAGGGTAGCAGAGATGTTTAGAGAAGGAAATCTGGAGTTCAGGGTCTAGGCAGTTGAAGGCCAGTGATGTGACGTAGGATGTGAGATGCACAGGAGGTTAGAATGCTGGAGGATTGTAGAGCCGGAGGAGGAGACAGGGAGAGGTGGGGCTAGGATAGGATTGGAACACGAGGATGGGAATTTTACTGTCATGGTATTCAGTGGCCAGGAGTGAATGTAGGTCAGTGGTGATGGAGCAGCAGGGCCTGTTATTCAGCAAAGCATAATAATCAAATCAGACACAAGTAAAGAAACATTGGGAGTAAAAGTATTATGCAACATCTTGTCAAGACAGAATGTATCAAAACATTTCAGGCAATGAATTCCTTTGAAGTGCAATATGTTATTAACTAAAGAACAGGAAGATTTGGTGTATAACATTTGGAAACACAAAAACCTAGCTTGTTTTCTAGGTAATATATATAGCAATGAAGAGAATATGTTTTACAAATTGATGGATTCAAATATTTCTCTTGTATAACAGAAACCAGAAAGGAAAGCATGGTGGCATGGTGGTTAGCACTGCTGCCCCAGAGCACCAGGGGCCCGGGTTCAATTCTGGTCTTGGGTCACTGTCTGTGTGGAGTTTGCACGTTCTCCCTGTGTCTGTATGGGAATTGAGGGATATGGTCCCTGGAAGGGTAGTGGGTTGTAGTTCACGTGGGCAGCATGGTTGGTACAGGCTTGGAGGACCGAGACGCCTGTTCCCATGCTGTAATTTTCTTTGTTCTTTAAAACCTGTGCTGTTCTGATTAAAAAGGACCCAGTTTTTCAAGTCTTTCTCTGCATTTGCTCCAACCAGGTTGTGTCCAAATGAATGTCTAAAGCCTCAATATCCTTCCTCCCCAATGTGCTGTGCAGAGCACTCAGACTCACTGACGTCCTGTGACCTCACAGGGTATCTTTCGGCAAACTGTTAGATTTGAATTTTTCAATTTGAATTCTGCAAAAGCCGTTTAATGTGACAGCGGGATTCCTGATCACGGATTGGCCTTGTGTGTGTGACCGTGTGTATGCTCATGTATATCTGTGAGTATTTTTGTTCATGGCCATGTTTGTGTGTGTCTGCAAGTATCTGTGTGTGTGTGTGTGTGTGTGTGTGTGTGTGTGTGTGTGTGTGTGTGTGTGTGTATCTATGTATATCTGTGTGTGTGTGTATATCTGTGTGTGTGTCGCTATGTATATCTGTGTGTGTGTGTATATCTGTGTGTGTGTGTGTATCTATGTATATCTGTGTGTGTGTGTGTGTGTGTATCTATATATATCTGTGTGTGTGTATATATCTGTGTGTGTGTATCTATGTATATCTGTGTGTGTGTGTGTGTGTGTGTATATATCTGTGTGTGTGTATCTATGTATATCTGTGTGTGTGTACCTGTGTATATCTGTGTGTGTGTGTATCTGTATATCTGTGTGTGTCTGTATCTATGTATATCTGTGTGTGCGTCTGTATCTATGTATATCTGTGTGTGTGGGTCTGCGAGTATCCCTCTGTCCCTCTGTGTGTGTATTTGCAAGTACCTGTGCGAGTACATCTACCTGTGAGTGTCTGTGTGTGTATGTGTGTGCGTATCTGCATGTGTCTGCATGTATCTGTGTGTGTTAGTGTCTGTGTGTGTGTATCTGTGTGTGTTAGTGTGTGTGTGTGTTAGTGTCTGTGTGTGTGTAGCTGTGTGTGTCAGTGTGTGTGTGAATGTGTGTGTGTATGTACCCGTGTGTGTTAGTGTCAGTGTGCAGGGAGTGTGTAATTTCTGCCAGAGATTTCCACACTGTCTGTAGACAGAAGTCCTGCACATGGACAGGAACATGCTAACATTTTGTCAGTTAGGAACCTAAAGCCAGGCTGATGATACAATAGTTTTTTGATGTTTGTCTTGTTGAGATGATTTCTCTGGCTTTCAGCTGGATTATCTTGATGGATATTCTAGTCCATTGTGGTTTGCTTGTCTCCAGATCTGCTTTAATGGATTATTTGATGGTAAATTTGAATGCCCCTATTTACAGAATTTAAAAGAATGCTGTTTACTCACAGAAAATGTACAATCACCAAATGCGCTAACTCTCGCTTTCCTGAAACCGGGATCCAGTGGTCCAGCTTTGTTTTTTATTAGATGGAAATAAATCCAGTTATTTCAAAAGTGTAAACATGGATTAAATGCAGATAATGCGCTGAGGGAAAGGAAAACTATATCTTTATTGCAGTTAATTGTAACCTATAAGTCTGTACTTTCATTCTGCTAGAATTGTCAAAATAAGCTGTCAGCTCACTTCAATGTTTCAGGGACCGCTCAGAGTGAACAGATAAACAATACAGATTTCAACCACCCAGCTTAACCCCTTCACAACTGCTCCGATCTCTACATCCTTTTCAAATTGCTATGTTTTACTTATAGATTACTCATTCGGAAGGATGATAAGTGTAAATGTTTGAGAGTTTGTGTGTGTGTGTGTGTGTGTGTGTGTGTGTGTTTGTGT
This sequence comes from Carcharhinus amblyrhynchos, assembly GCF_965287045.1. Lineage (NCBI taxonomy): Eukaryota > Metazoa > Chordata > Chondrichthyes > Carcharhiniformes > Carcharhinidae > Carcharhinus > Carcharhinus amblyrhynchos. The sequence goes on from NC_137339.1 coordinate 2,121,985, forward strand.
GTGTGTTTGTGTGTGTGCGTTTGTGGGGTGTGTGAACGTGTGGGGGATGGGATGTGTGTATGGGGTCTGTGTGAATTTGTGCTCACATATGTATGTGAAAGTGGCTGTAGGGCACACACATACACACACACACAATCACATTCACATGCATGCACACACACAAACACACACACGTGCGCACACACACACATGCACACTCACGCTCACACACCCATGCACACACATACTTACATACACACGCACATACATGCATGCACACACACACACACTCATATTCGCACACTCAATCACACACACATGCACACACACCCACACATGCATACACACACAATCACACATATATGCATACACATGCATGCACACACACCCACACACATGCTCACACACACAAGCACACATGCACGAATGCACACACACACACACACACACACTCATATATGCACACCCAATCACACACACATGCACACACAATCACACATATATGCATACACAAGCACGCACACACACACAAGCACACATGCATGAATGCACACACACACACTCACTCACTCACGCACTCACACTCGTATACACACACACACACACACACACACACACACAAACATACACACAGTCCCAAACACAGGGATTCGAGGACTGACAGGCACTGCTCCCTCAGTTGCTGTACGTGTGGCAGTGTGCTGTGATGTGGAATTAGCTAACCCCAGCAAGGTCACAGGACGAGCCAAGAACTGGCCCCACTCCCTTGGGCCAGGTTAACCCAGATTCCATCTTTCCATTGCCCACAGATTGATTGCTTGTGGCAATGCAGTGTGTGTGTGTCTACGACCGGTGCTTGATTGTGATGCCTCCTATTGTCAAATTGCCCGCTGCTATTTTCTGCACTAATGGGTGAGGGCTGGCTTCTTGGATGAAGCGCTGGAGGGCCCAGGGGACACAGGGTGAAAATGAAAGGCAAATGTGAAAGATAAAAACATCTGATAGCAGCCAGAGTTTCGGATTGAGATGAATATACCAGAGCAAATGATGAGGTAACATGTATCCTGCACCATAGATCAGGCGACACACCCTATAGGATAACCTTCTGAACCTTTTCCTATTGCATATTTTCAAACTTCTACAATGTACAGATTGCTTTATTAGAATGAAATATTAGAACAATATAGTTCAGCATTTGTAGAGCACGGTTTAAAATGAAAGTTCTAGAGTTTGTAAATTTGACACCATGTTCTGTCCAGCCAGGCGTGATAATATGAATGACCTGAGAATGCATCGTGACATCATTTAGTGTTGTTGTGCTCAGAGCTATCATTATAAGAGAAAAGCAACAGAAACATAACTTGCTTAAGAATTAAAAACATAGCAGAACGTACACCAATGAGGTCCGATTCTCCACCGTTTAACTGAGGCTGATTTAAGTTTTAAGTTGTTTGATGTTACAGGGAGGTCTGTGTACCCAGATAAACCCTCACTTACTGGAGTTGCCCTCAGGACCCCCAGGCACTGGTTTGGGGTGCCACCTTGCCAGATGTTCCCAACTCAACGGAGAGAGTGATAGCAAGGTTTGGGTGGCTCACTTTGTTGAGGGTGCAGACAGTGTAGCGAAGGAGAGTGTTAGTTATCAGTTACTATTGCCAAAATCTTCTGGTGCCACCAGCTGTGGGAAGCTGAATGGGCAGCGATCTGAGGTCAGGCCAAAAATCCCTTTCCTGATGATGGGATGAATGTTTGTGATTCTCGTCACAGGATTTGAAAGGCAGGTTAAAGGTAGGTTGTGTTTCCCATGTCAGGAATCCCTTTAGCATATTCTCATGTTATACATTCTCATTCATTTTGATTTGATTTGATTTGATTTATTATTGTCACATATATTAACAAACAGTGAAAAGTATTGTTTCTTGTTCGATATACAAAGCATACTGTTCATGGAGAAGGAAAGGAGAGGGTGCAGAATGTAGTGTTACAGTCATAGCTAGGGTGTAGAGAAAGATCAACTTAATGCAAGGTAGGTCCATTCAAAAGTCTGACAGCAGCAGGGAAGAAGCTGTTCTTCAGTCGGTCGGTACGGGACCTCAGACTTTTGTATCTTTTTCCTGAAGGAAGAAGGTGGAAGAGAGAATGTCCGGGATGCATAGGGATCTTAATTATGCGGCTGCTTTGCCGAGGTAGCGGGAAGTGTAGACAGAGTCAGTGGATGGGAGGCTGGTTTGTGTGATGGATTGGGCTACATTCACAACCTTTTGTAGTTCTTTACAGTCTTGGGCAGAGCAGGAGCCCGTACCAAGCTGTGATACAACCAGAAAGAATGCTTTCTATGGGGCATCTGTAAAAGTTGGTGAGAGTTGGAGCTGACATGCCAAATTTCCTTAGCCTTCTGAGAAAGTAGAGGCGTTGGTGGACTTTCTTAACTATAGTGTCAGCATGGGGTCGACCAGGATAGGTTGTAGTAAAAGGTCAGCTGGCTGGGATTAAATTCCAAATTACATTCCCTGCCAGTGAGAAATTGGAAGATTCACATGAGTGATGTGCACCTGGTGAGTTTGACTTCTTGCTGCAATCTAGAATGAGTGGCCACTGTGTTGCGCTCCCTGTGGACCAATCACAATCTCAGCTTCTTACTAAAAATGGGTGCCAGCGGTCTGACCATGAGGAGGCGGAGCACAGGAGAGACCAATTGGGGAGTGTGTCCGGGAGAGACCAAGGGGGGAGTGTGTCCGGGAGAGACCAATGGGGGAGTGTGTCCGGGAGAGGCCAATGGGGGAGTGTGTCCGGGAGAGGCCAGTGGGGGAGTGTGTCTGGAAGAGACCAATGGGGGAGTGTGTCCGGGAGAGGCCATTGGGGGAGTGTGCCTGGAAGAGACCAATGGGGGAGTGTGTCCGGGAGAGACCAATTGGGGAGTGTGTCTGGGAGAGACCAATGGGGGAGTGTATCTGGGAGAGGCCATTGGGGGAGTGTGTCTGGGAGAGACCAATGGGAAAGTGTGTCTGGGGAGATACCAATAGGGGAGTGTGTCCGGGGAAGGAAGCCAGGCTGTGCCCCAGGTTTGCACTGAATGAATGGCTATGCAGCTGCCCATTAAATACAGTGACAGCACCCTCAACTGAGGTAAGGGTGGGCCTGTAACTTCCTCTCCCCTCACCACAACAATGGGGTCAACTCTTCTCTGCCCTCAGGAATGGATAATCAATGCTGGCCCAGCCAGCAATGTCCACATCCCATTATCAAATCAAACAATTCTCCAAGCTCCCCGCACATGTGGATGTAACGAGTGAACAGTGTGGACTCAGCTTCCCCGCTCTGAGCAGAAATCTCCCTCATTTCCACTGTGGGCGCCCAGCTCACACACTGGGACGAGAGACTCTGCGTCGTATAGAACCATATCATAGAATCATAGAGTCTACAGTGCAGAAGGAGGCCCCTTGGGTCTGCACCAACCACAATCCAACCATATTCTCATAACCCCATGCATTTACCCGAGCTAGCTCCCCTGACACTAAGGGGCAATTTAGCATATAATCCACATAACCCGCACATCTTTGGACTGTGGGAGGAAAATCCAGAGCGCCCCAGAGGAAACCACACAGACATGGGGAGAATGTGAGATTCCGCATCGACAGTACATTCGAGTTATTGTTTCAATCTGCACGGTATGTGGAAAACATTTGTATCTCTGCTGCAGGTCCCTGTGCTATTCCAACCTATGGAAAGATTCAATACAGATTCCAAGGTATATTCCCCCTGGCTGCACAGTGCGTTTAGCTCAGGAAATGTCCAGCGAATGGGTTGATATTGCTGCTGTCCCCACACTATCACTGTGCTGGAACATGCTCAGAAGCCACACTCTGTTGGGGAGCAGACCCCTCAACACTTGCTGCCCACCTTTAACAGAGAAATATAACCACTCCGAGCAAGAGGTTTCTGCCTGCGCTAAAACCTCAGGACAAGACAAGATAGGAAGGGAGAGAACACTGGAGCGGGGAACACCACTGGCGGAATATTTTAGATTAAGCCCCATGGGGATCTGGGAAAATTGAAATCTGATCCATGATTTTGGAGAATGAGAATTGGGAATATCGCTGATTTATCACCTGCGATCATTACATTGCTTTAATTGTCTTTAGGAAGTAATTGGCTCTGACTCGTGTTCTCATTTCACAAGAAGGAGCTTTCAGAATTAAACATCACATTGAACGCTATGGTCATTGCTTTAGATTTTCCTGGGGAGGGTGGGAGGTCGCTGGGGAGACTGTGGGGGGGGGGTTGGTTTGCTGGGGGTGTGTGGGGTGGGGGAATTGCTGGGGAGAGTGTGAGGGGAGGTTGCTGGGGGGGTGGTGGATTGCTGGGGGGAGCGTGGGGGGGGTTGCTCTTTTAGAGATGTATGAGATAATGAAGGGGATGGATAGGGTAGAGGTAGAGAGATACTTTCTGCTTAGAAAGGAAACCAGAACTAGAGGGCACAGCCTCAAAGTAAGGAGGGGTCAGTTTAGAACAGAGTTGAGGAGGAACTTCTTCTCTCAAAGGGTGGTGAATCTCTGGAATTCTCTGCCCATTGAAGTGGTGGAGGCTGCCTCGTTGAATATGTTTAAGTCACGGGTAGATACATTTCTGATCGATAAGGGAATTAAGGGTTATGGGGGGCAGGTGGGAAAGTGGAACTGATCCACTTCAGATCAGCCATGATCTTATTGAATGGCGGGGCAGGCTCGAAGGGCTAGATGGCCGACTCCTGCTCCTAGTTCTTATGCTGGCGGGGGGCGGGGGTGGGGTTGTGGGGGGGTGTTGCTGGGGGTAGCGTGGGGGGTGGGTTGCTGGGTGGGGATTGGGGTGGGGGGGTTGCTGGGGGGAGAGGGGGCGGGGCATTGCTCGGGGGATGGTGGGGTGGGGGATTGCTGAGGAGAGCATGGGGTTGTTTCTGGGGGGTGTGGAGGGAAGGGGACAGGACACCCACACCCATACCACAAGAACATCCCTGTGAAATGATCCTGGAATTGTGAGTGGGAGCTCAAATCACCATTCAATGCACAGTCCGGAGGGAGGTTTGAACCCTCCACCATGTGATCCAGATCCAGTCTACAGATTATAAACATTGAATCTGCTTGAATGGCGCATTAGCTTCAGAGGAAAAACCGTGACAAAGTACCCTGAGGGTTAGTAAGCTTTTCTCACCTTTCACCGTGTAAGTGGAATTGCCTTTAGGGTAAATTTGACAAACCTATCAGCAGATGAAGGATGTGGTGAATTGTTTCAGAGAAAGTACAAAGTAATCAGGTTTTTTTCATAATTAATTAGCTCCTCCAAGAAAGAGGGAGCTTGTTGAAGTGCAGGTATTCCTGCGATCAGTAAAAACAGTAAAAGGAAAGTAAAAGCCTGACTGCGGATGCTGCAAATCAGAAATCAAACGATTGGAAATACTCGGCCGGTCAGACACCATCTCACAGAATAGAACCATTGAATCATACAGTCCCTACAGTGCAGAAAGGGCCATTCAGCCCATTAAATCTGCACCTACTCTCTGACAAAACATCTCACCCAGGTCTCCTTCCCCATCCTATCCACACCAATCCACGCATTTACCCCACTAATCTCCCCTAAGCTGTACATCTTTGAATTTCCCAAGCTCTTTGATTTGATTTAATTTGATTTGTTTTATTTTGGTCGCATTTTTTAACACGCAGTGAAAAGTATTGTTTCTTGCATGCTATAAGACAAAGCATACTGTTCATAGAGAAGGAAAGGAGAGAGTGCAGAATGTAGTGTTACAGCCATAGCTTGGGTGTAGAGAAGGATCAACTTAATGCAAGATAAGTCCATTCAAAAGTCTGACAGCAGCAGGGAAGAAGCTGTTCTTGAGTCGGTTGTTATGTGACCTCAGACTTTTGTATCTTTTTTCTGGTAGAAGAAGGTGGAAGAGAGAGTGTCCGGGGTGCATGGGATCCTTAATTATGCTGGCTGCTTTGTAGAGGCAGCGGACATTGTAGACAGAGTCAATGGATGGGAGGCTGGTCTGTGTGATGGACTGGGCTACATTCACAACCCTTTGTAGTTTTTTCTGGTCTTGGGCAGAGCAGGAGCCCATACCAAGCTGTGATACAACCAGAAAGAATGCTTTCTATGGGGCATCTGTAAAAGTTGGTGAGAGTCGTAACTGACATGCCAAATTTCCTTAGTCTTCTGAGAAAATAGAGGTGTTGGTGGACTTTCTTAACTATAATGTCAGCATGGGGGGGACCAGGACAAGTTGTTGGTAATCTGGACACCTAAAAACCTGAAGCTCTCAACCCTTTATACTTTGTCGCCATTGATGTAGACAGGGGCATGCTCTCCTTTACACTTCCTGAAATCGATGACAATCTCCTCCATTTTGTTAACATTGAGGGAGAGATTATTGTTGCTGCACCAGTTCACCAGATTCTCTATCTCATTCTTGTAATGTCTTGTCTGTATATTCGGTGTATTTCCTGGTTACTCTATGTTATGAGGAACTTTAAAGTTGTTGGATTTGATCAGTCTGGGCTTCACGGTTCGGAGTGACAACACGCTCAAGGTTTTCTACAGTGGCCACAATCCACCATCCCTGTGTTTTATATCTCGAGCTCGGGAGTGATCAGAGGAGTGTACGTATCAAACATCTGCTGCAAGGATGGGGGAAATTGAGAAGTAGGGCTGTTTGTAACACGCAGGAGTTTTGTATGGTATGTTTGTCTTGGCTGTGGCAGTGTGATATGGAGGGTAGGCTATCAGCTATCTGTAGTTGTTCTGTTGATACAGGACTCAGAGAAGCAGTCAGAGCTTGGCATCCACGTGGGCAATGTGCATCAGGCTCTCAGTTCAAGAACAAAATAACACAAGCAGTCACTGCAGGCAGCTGCTAGGCTACTTAAAAAATAGTCCCAATGCGGATTGGGACACCTCTGCTCTGGTATCTTGGTTACTTGCTTCAAACCTGGAAAACAAGCTCAAAGACGTTGGCTAGGATTCTCCCAAAAAAATTCAAAGTCCCCAATTCGTGTAAAAACAGGAGGAACTCCTGTTGGTTTTTTTAGTGGGATTTTCAGAATGAACCTCTGACACCCTGCATCACAGGGTGCCCAAGTGGGATTCCATCTGAAAATCTGGGGATGGGGTCTATCCCCGCTGGAGAGGCGGACAGAGTGGGCCACTGTGCGTGCGCTGATCTGTCAGCACGGAGATCGGCACGTGCACAGTGGCCCCACATTGTCGGCCTCCTGATTGCTGGCTAGCTCGATCACAGGCCAGCCCCGTGACCTTGCATTGCTAGCCCTCTGACCTTCATCCCCTGGTTGCTGGCTTCCCAGACCTCTCTGGGTCAGCCCCGATATCTTCGCCCCCGGCCTGACCTGATCTCCCTGACCACCCCCCAGTACTCCTGACCCTTACCCTTGCTCCGGAGATACACAGAGGCCATGGCGCCGAGTGGGGAGCCTGTGAAACGGCCTCCACTGATGTCTCCCAGCCCTGCGAGAACAGCACCTTGGGCTGGGAGAATCACACCCATTGAATTTAGACACTTGTTTTCTTTCACGAAACAGGATATTGTACTGTACGAAATGCCACCTAAAACTGGGTCAATATGTTGATTTGGCCCACATTATTTAGCATTATTTAGAATGGTTCTCCATCCAAAGGACATAGGAACTCAGGAACAGAGAGGAAGGGGATTAGGCCATTTGGCCCTTTAAGCCTGTTCCACCGGGGCTGATCTGGTTGTGGTCTCAAATCCACTTTCCTGCCTCCCTCTCCCGTGTCAGTCAAAAATCTATCAAACTCAGCCTTGAATATATTCAGTGACCCAGCCCCCACTGCTCTCCGGAAATGACAAATAGATGTTCAGTGAAACCAGCGTTCGTGAAGCTGTTAGCAGCTCAGTGTTTGTCGAGGGAACAGACAGTTAATATTTCTTGGCCTGGACCTTTGGTGAGACTGAAATAGATGTGGAATCTGCTATCCAAAATCCAATCAGCATCAAAACAACAGATGAGGTTGTGAAAGGAGTGAGCAGGAAGCGAACACACTCTCTGCTTTACTTTGCCCTTTCCCTGGGTGGCATTGTCCAGTATAGGTTGTGACGCTGGCTTTGTAAGCGGCAGCTTGTTCCAGGTGACTTCAACATGGCCCCTGACTCATCAGGAGGAACCAAGTTTTTCTGAATATTACAGATGAAGGATGGTTAGCAGAAAGCTGTATTGATATAAAAGAATGCCCACAATTATTTAAAAGCAGAAAAATGTGACAGGGAGGAGGAAAGGCCATCCAGCTCCTCAAGCTTGCTCCTACAAGAGCATGGCGAGGTTAGGATTGTTTTCGCTGGAGTTCAGACCAATGAGGGGGAATCTCATAGAGACTTACAAAATTCCAACAGGATTACACAGGATAGATACAGGGAGGATGTTCCCAATGGGGGAAGTCCAGAACTAGGGGTCTGAGGATTCAGGGTAGACCATTTGGGATGGAGGTAAGGAGACATTTCTTCACCCAAAGAGTGGTGAGCCTGTGGAATTCATTACCACAGGAAGTAGTTGATGCCAAAACATTGAATGTATTCAAGAGGCAGTTGGATATAGCACTTGGGGCGAACGGGATCAAAGATCATTGGTGAGGCCGCAGCTGGAGTATTGTGTGCAGTTTTGGGCGCCGCACCTGCGCAAGGATATTTTGGCCCTGGAGGGAGTGCAGAGGAGGTTTACTAGGCTGATACCGGAGTTGAGGGGATTGAGCTATGAGGAGAGGCTGAATAAACTAGGCTTGTACTCGTTAGAGTTTAGAAGAATGAGGGGAGATCTCATTGAGACGTATAAGATGATGAATGGGATGGATAGGATAGAGGTGGAGAGACTCTTCCCGCTCAAAAAAGACAGTAGGACTAGAGGGCACAGCCTCAAGATAAAGGGGAGGCGGTTTAGAACGGAGTTGAGGAGGAACTTCTTCACTCAAAGGGTGGTGAATCTCTGGAATTCTCTGCCCGTTGAAGTGGTGGAGGCTGCCTCGCTAAATATTTTTAAGAAGCGGGTTGATGGGTTCTTGATAAGAGAAGGGATTAAGGGTTATGGGGAGAGGGCGGGAAAGTGGAACTGAGCCACGACAGATCAGCCATGATCTTATTGAATGGCGGGGCAGGCTCGAAGGGCTAGATGGCCTACTCCTGCTCCTATTTCTTATGTTCTTATGTTCTTATGTAGAAAGCAGGGTTAGGCTATTGGGTTGGATGATCAGCCATGATCATGATGAATGGCAGAGCAGGCTCGATGGGCTGAATGGCCTCCTATCTTCTATGTTTCTATGGCTGATCTTCCATCACAGCTTAAACTTCCAAAAATCTATCAACCTCTGTCATAAACTTATGCAATGACATTTAGTTTGTGGACCACACAAATCATCATATATTTGCTTTTCCTGTCAGGGTGAGAGGAACAGAATGTTGCACACTCCAATCCAGGGTTCGATCCTGGCACTGTGTTGGCTGGAGAGATTTCAGCTGGGGGCACTAATGGGGCAGCAAGAGGGGTATAATCACACTCAGCACCACAGGAGGTGCTGGAAAGCGGGAAATCAGTAATTACAGGGGGTCCCAGGGACTGTGTCAGTATTTACAGGGGGTCCTGAGAAATGTGCCAGTATTTACAGGGGGTCCTGGGGAGTGTGTCTGTATTTACAGGGGGTCCCAGGGAGTGTGTCAGTATTTACAGGGGGTTCCCTGGGGAGTGCATCAGTATTTACAGGGGGTCCCAGGGAGTGTGTCAGTATTTACAGGGGGTCCCCGGGGAGTGTGTCAGTATTTACAGGAAGTCCCTGGGGAGTGTGTCAGTATTTACAGGAAGTCCCTGGGGAGCGTGTCAGTATTTACAGGGGGTTCCCTGGGGAGTGCATCAGTATTTACAGGGGGTCCCCGGGGAGTGTGTCAGTATTTACAGGGGGTCCATGGGGAGTGTGTCAGTATTTACAGGGGTCCCTGGGGAGTGTGTCAGTATTTACATGGGGTCCTGGGGAGTGTGTCAGTATTTACAGGAAGTCCCTGGGGAGTGTGTCAGTATTTACAGGGGCCCCTGGGGAGTGTGTCAGTATTTACAGGGGGTCCCCGGGGAGTGTGTCGGTATTTTCAGGGGGTCCCCGGGGAGTGTGTCAGTGTTTACAGGGATCCCCGGGGAGTGTGTCAGTATTTACAGGGGTTTTCCAGGGAAATGTGTCAGTATTTACACGGGGTCCTGAGGAGTGTGTCAGTTTTACAGGAAGTCCCTGGGGAGTGTGTCAGTATTTACAGGGGGTCCCTGGGGAGTGTGTCGGTATTTTCAGGGGGTCCCCGGGGAGTGTGTCAGTATTTACAGGGGCCCCTGGGGAGTGTGTCAGTATTTACAGGGGGTCCCCAGGGAGTGTGTCAGTATTTACAGGGGGTCCCCAGGGAGTGTGTCAGTATTTTCAGGGGGTCCCAGGGAGTGTGTCTGTACATACAGGGGTCCCAGGGAGTGTATCAGTATTTACAGGAGGTCCATGGGGAGTGTGTCAGTATTTACAGGGGGTCCCCGGGGAGTGTGTCAGTATTTACAGGGGGTCCCAGGGAGTATGTCAGTATTTACAGGGGGTCCCAGGGAGTGTGCCTGTATATACAGGGGGTCCCAGGGAGTGTGTCTGTATTTACAGGGGGTCCATGGGGAGTGTGTCAGTATTTACAGGGGGTCCATGGAGAGTGTGTCAGTATTTACAGGGGGTCCCAGGGAGTGTGTCTGTATATACAGGGGGTCCATGGGGAGTGTGTCAGTATTTACAGGGGGTCCATGGGGAGTGTGTCAGTATTTACAGGGGGTCCATGGGGAGTGTGTCAGTATTTACAGGGGGTCCATGGGGAGTGTGTCAGTATTTACAGGGGGTCCATGGGGAGTGTGTCAGTATTTACAGGGGGTCCATGGGGAGTGTGTCAGTATTTACAGGGGGTCCATGGGGAGTGTGTCAGTATTTACAGGGGGTCCATGGGGAGTGTGTCAGTATTTACAGGGGGTCCATGGGGAGTGTGTCAGTATTTACAGGGGATCCCAGGGAGTGTGTCTGTATATACAGGGGGTCCATGGGGAGTGTGTCAGTATTTACAGGGGGTCCATGGGGAGTGTGTCAGTATTTACAGGGGGTCCATGGGGAGTGTGTCAGTATTTACAGGGGGTCCATGGGGAGTGTGTCAGTATTTACAGGGGTCCACAATAATTATGGGGTGTTTTGCAAACAGAAATTGTAAAAAGTACTAAATTGGTAGATCAGTTGTGTAGCGAATGTATTAACATTGGGACACACTGCAGGCCAGCAGAAACCTTGTTCATCTTCAGTATTTTTCTCATTCCCTCCCCATTTCCAAGAAATTTTCTGCCATGGTTTCATTTGAAGGAAATTGCTCCAATCTCAACCCTTTGCTGTACACTTGTCTTCTTTGCTATAAATGTCTGAAAGAATTATTTTAATCCCTCGCTGTACATGCAAAGCATTTTATTCCATGGACTTAGTTAATGTTTTGACATAAAAATCTTTTGTCCTCTGACTGTGGTGTATGTAATTATATTAATTATGAATTACCTTCTCGCTGGGTAATAAAATGGCAACTCGTCAACAAAACATTGTGGGGAATTTTCTAAATGTCATTGTGGGGACCTGCGCTACCGCTATTAGTGAAAACAGATAGCACACTCTGAATGAAACACTTTGGCAAGGGGGAAGAGGAAAATGAAATTAGGGCTTCATTTATTGGCTGCTGAGAGATTGTTTGTCAGAATCTTCCTCAGAGTTAACACAAGCTATTCTTACTGATGGTTGCAGGCGCTCTGGGTGGGTTAATGATACATCATCTTCGAGGTATTATGTACTGTAGAGGTCATTGTCTGGGTCACTCTGCAAACATTAAACAGAATAATTCGCTTTCACATCAGTTCCAGAGTATGATTGGACAATCTGTCATAAAGCTATCTCCTGCTTTTCTGTTTTCCTTCTTTTCCTCTCCTCCCAAAGACGCTGACCTTTAATAAGCTGTATTTATAGCACAGAAACAGGCCATTTGGCCCGTCTGATCTATGCTGCTGCTTACATTCCACACAAACCTCCTCCCACCCTTCAACATCTTAACCCATCTACATACACATTCCTTTCTCTCTCACAGTAACTAGTTCCCTCTTCATGAGTCATGGTTTTGAACATCTCCATTTTTTAACAAGAAAAATCCTGGCTTCTCCAGTTTCTCAATTCAGCCAAAGTCCCTCATCTCTGATAATGTTCTAGTAAACCTCCTCTGCAACCTCTCCAAAGCCTTGTCATCCTTCCAGAGGTGTGGCACCCAGAATTGGACACTGTATTCTAGCTGAAACATAACCAGTGTTTTGTGGAAGTTAATGTGTAATTCTACATTCTCTGGCGCCCACTCACCTTACCCAGTGGCTGCTGCTTCAAGACATCTCGAATGGAAGCACAGCCCAATCAATTTTAACCTCTGATTTCCTGTAACCGCAGTAAAAAGTCTGACAACACCAGGTTTCAGTCCAACCTATTTATTTAGACTTTTTACTGTGTTTACGCCAGTCCAACGCCAGCATACCCACATCATTCCTGTAACCGCCCAGCAGGCAATTGGCACCACTTTCACATCATGTCTGCAAAAGTACATTAGACATACAATAACTGGGGCTGTGAAGACACACAATTGCTAGATGTGTTACACTCTTGATATACTCCAAGGGTGATGAGTGGTTTGATGGGGGAACTTGCAGGTGCTGGTGTTCCCCTACATCAACTGCTATCTAAGTGGTAGTGTTCGTGGGTTTGGAAGGTGCTGTCTCAGGAGCTTGGTGAGTTGCTGCAGTACATCTTGTAGATGGTACACATGGCTGCCACTGGGCATCAATGGTGGAGGGAGTGAATGTTGAAGGTGGTGGATGGGATGCCAGTCATGTGGGCTGTCCTGGATGGTATTGAGCTTCTTGAGTGTCAATGGACCTGCAATTGTCCAGGCAACTGGAGAGTAATCCATCACACATGGGAGGGGTTACCCTACAAGGGATAAGGATAGGCTGGGATAGGCTGGGCCTGTATCCATTGGAGTTTAGAAGAATAATAAGTGATCTTATTGTAACATCAAAGTTCCTGAGAGGGCTTAATGAGGTGGATGTGGGAAGTATGTTTCTCCTGGTGGGAAAGACTGGAACCAGGAAACAGTTTGAAAATAAAGGGTCTCCCATTTAAGACAGAGATAAGAAGAAGCTTTCTCTCAGAAGGGTGTGAAGAGTTATTGGGGGTAGGCAGGAATATGGAGTTAAGGCCACAATCAGATTGGCCACAATCTTATTGAATGGCAGAATAAACTTGAAAGGCCAAATGTTCTCCTCCTCCCTCTAATTCTTATGTTTGCACTCCTGACTTGTGGCTTATAGATGCAGGGAGTCAGAAGGTGAGGCACTGAGCACAGGAGTCCCAGCCTCTGACCTGCTCTGGTAGCCACAGTATTTATATGGTGAGTCCAGTTCAGTTTCTGGCCAATAGTAACATCCAGGGTGTTGATAGTGGGGATTCAGCGGTGGCAATGTCATTGAATTTTTTGGGAAGATGGTTAGATTCTCTCTTGTTGGAGATGGTCATTGCCTGGCATTTGACATTAATGTTACTTGCCTCTTGTCGGCCCAACCTTGATACGAACCTCACTGATCTTACTGTTTTCCTTGCTACGAACAGGTGATTTCCACACTGCTGGTCCCCTCACACCTCCCCCAGGCAGCAATGTAGATCTTCCGATTGTCGTGAGTTGTGATTTACTGGCAGCTCAGTAAATGATTGAAGTGAATTCTGAGCTGTAAGCAGCAGGAAGGCTGTGGGTTTGATTTGTGATTTGTGGAGTGAGCTGTCCTGAGCTGAGGCAGAGTCACTGGTCAGGGAGAAATCAGCCATCGTTTTCACTCCTTGTGATTTTCCATTGACTCCTGTCAGAACATGGGATCCTGGAGACATCGGCTGAGGGCAGGATTAGACTCAACTGTAACTGCTGAATAGTTCCTGATGCTCATCTAAAGAGTGGTTCACGGGCAGGATACCAGCGGGCAGTTAGTGCTGTCTGACTGTATCCCAGAAACGTATCAGGACAGGTGAGAATAACAAATAAAATTAAGAAACAGAATGTGGCTTGTGCCTTTTTGGTTGGTATTGTGTGTATAAATGGCTAAATGTGTTCTGCCCTGGGTGGTGTGAAATCTACCACATGATGTGATTAACAGACTCCCGTGTCTGCGTGGGTTTCCTCCGGGTACTCCAGTTTCCTTCCACAGTCTGAAAGGCATGGATTGGTTGTGCTAATTTCTCCCTCTGCTTACTTGAACATCCACACCATGACTACTTGAACAGGCGCAGGAATGTGACGACTAGGGGAGTTTCACAGTAACTTCACTGCAGCGTTGATGTAAACCTACTTGTGACTAATAAATAAACTTTACTTTTACTTTGTGTCCTTGAGGGGATTCTGATCTAACCTGGGCCTATATGTGACTCCAGTCCACAGCTGAGAAAGGGTGTTAAATGTCAACCTCGACAATGATGCAATATAGGAGAATTAATTTAAACAAAGGCTGACAGTGTTATCAGGAAAGGAATTGTGCAGTTAAACCTCATTGACAGGGCTTCAGTTTCTCAAGGGTTAAGGGAAGTGTTGTCTGGCTGTACAGGATCGTTGAAACTGATTGTCGACAGCTGTTTCTGAGGTGCTGAGTGGAACTGCGGTCATTATTTTATCAGCAATATTTAACTTGCTCATCCTGTCGCTGAAGCACCTGGAAACCCTCTCTAATGCTTCTGGTTTTGAGGCTAACCTTGACATGGCCCAGTGCCCTGGTAAGGTGCCAGAGCAGGCAACAGCATCTGTGCTGACTCCCTGCTGCAACAGTCCGAGTGATGCACAATACCCACAACCTCTTACAGAGGCTGCAGGGCCTATAGGGTGACACAACAGTTTGCTATTACCAGCCGCTAGAAACACTGCCAGCTTCATGAGATCTCATCTCCATTGGTACTCAGACAATAATTTCTGCAGATATCATGGTGAGAGCTCTTGGTGTTGGAGAGTGGAGTCGCTTCCATTGTGGCCACCCAGTGTGGACACTGATCTCTCGCAATGATGATCAGTCACTCCCGATGTGTCAGCATTCAGTCAGACACAAAGCAGAGTAAAGTTCCTGCCACTCTACCCTGGCACCACACTGACTACAGCTCCCAACTGTAGTGTGGAGTAACGGAAGGATAAACTCACATAGATTAACAACTTGATAGATCACACACTAACAATAGGAAGGAAATTTCGAACACAAACCAGGATGTCCCAGCCTCAGAGCAGATAGATTGCATGTGCACCTGTTTGAATGGAAAACTTGAAAAAACAAATATACTTGTGTTATATTTCTTATGGTGCCGTTATGCAGTGTACCGGAGTGGATTACATGTTGTACTTTCCACCTACAGGCGGCACATTCACAAAGACAGGCAGTCAATAATTTGAGATTGTAGTATTTCACTGACATTATTTGGAAGTTAAGTGATTTGCTTTCACTCAGAAACCAGCAATTTTACTTCTTCCTGGGTAACATTATTTAAATCTATAGTGTAAATTAGGCAGAAAATTGTCCAGCCTGTTACAGAGATAGCACGTCATGCAATGTTGGTTCATCCAAGTCTCATTCTAAGTATTTGCACCTGAAGTGGGAGACAGCCTGAGTTAGGCAGCCACAGTGGGATTTGGAGAAAAGGGTGCTGACTGGTTGGCAAGGTGATGCTGATTGGCCAAATCATTGCCATGGAGAAAGTAATGGGGAACCAAAGGCTTCTCAAGCTCCTGGATAATTAAAAACCTGTGCAGATTGAACAGGTTCCTGTGTGGGAATACATGAACACTCCTAGCAAATGTAAACAAGTACTGTTAGATGTAATTCCCCAATTGAGAAGCACTTGCTGAACAATTCTGAGTGCGCTAATAACGACACCAACAACCAATTTAAGATAATCAGAGGTGTTCATAATGTGGTGTATTTATGCTTGGTAGAAGTGACACATATCCATACAGAGAATCCAATCTCTACAAATGAAAGGAATATGTTCAATCCTTGTGCCTTTTTTGAGTTACCTGGGAGCTTGGGGAACTCATAGTTCCCTGTTGCTTTCTCCAAAGCAACATTTCAACTAATCAAGATTGACTTGCACCTTTTTTTTATGTAGTATAGATTGTTGTGATGATTTGAAATTTGATATTCATGTGTTTGTTCTGATGAGTGCAAGATGAAAATCTTCAGCAACATGACTCTATTTTGAGTAATATTCAACCACCAAGTGACTGTAACCAGACTGTTGTTAACCTGGTGAGAAGCGTGGTTTCTTTAATCACTGTACTGTGTCACTCTGAGTGTCATTTTAAAGTTTGTAGTTTCTAACTTCCTATCTTGGCCTTGAGTCGATGCTTTGAGTTTTGAACTGTTTGACACCTTCTCAAATGAGCACAACTCGTCAACATTTAAGACAACAAATTTTGTTGTTTGCTTTTCATAAAAGAGATAAATAGTTTACCGTAATTTCTTACAAATGACATTCTCTCTCGGCTGAAAAGGAAACAGGAGCTGTTTTAGCAGTCAGTGAGCCACAAACCCAGCAGCTGAAAGCAGGAGGAAATAGACTACATTCTACTCACTCTTTCTATTCTCTTTGATATCAAAAACTTTGGCCTCAAAATGCCAATTGAAAAACTAACTCGAATTTACATTTATTAAACACCTTTAACAATGAGGAGAATCCTGATACACCAATGGAATGACTGCTAGGAAATGGGCCGGAATCAATTTCCTCAGACCTCTGCCCACTTTCTTCTGACCTGCCATTTTCAGTTAATAAAACGGGGGTTTCTGGGGGGAGAATTCCATCCCAATTCGTCCAACAGTGGCACAGTGGCTAGCACTGCTGTCTCACAACACCAGGGACCCAGATTTGCTTCCCGGCCTGGGTCACTGTCTGTGTGGAGTTTGCAAGTTCTCCCCATGTGTGTATGGGTTTTCCTTTCACAATCTGAAAGACGTGATGGTTGGGTACACTGGCCATGCTAAATTCTCCCTCAATGTACCAAATAGGTGCAGCGTGTGGTGACTGGCAGATTTTCACAGTAACTTCATTGCAGCATTAACGTAAGCCTACTTACATTACACTTACCTGGTCGCCTCATTACAGGAAGGATGTGGAAGCTATTGAGAGGGTGCAGAGGAGATTTACAAGGATGTTGCCTGGATTGGGAGGCATGCCTTATGAGGATAGGTTGAGAGAGCTCGGCCTTTTCTCCTTGGAGAGATGAAGGACGAGAGGTGACCTGATAGAGGTGTATAAGATGTTGAGAGGTATAGATAGGGTGGATTCTCAGAGGCTTTTTCCTAGGACTGAAGGGTTTGCTATGAGAGGACACAGGTTTAAGGTGCTGGGGAGCAGGTACAGAGGAGATGTCAGGGGTAAGTTTTTCACTCAGAGGGTGGTGGGTGAGTGGAATCGGCTGCTGTCGGTGGTGGTAGAGGTGAATTCGCTGGGGTCTTTTAAGTGACTTCTGGATGAGTAAATGCGATTTAATAGGATTGAGGGTTACAGGTAAGCCTGGTAGGTAGGGATATGATCGGTGCAACTTGTGGGCCGAAGGGCCTGTTTGTGCTGTAGTTTTCCTATGTTCTGTGTTCTACTTGTGACACTAATAAAGTTTAGACTTTAATCTTTAATATTATGTCACAAGCATATTTCAAATATCTAATCTTGATGAGAGTTTATGGGTGGAATTTTCTGGCCCCATCATGCCAGGGGTGGGACTGGAAGATGTGACGAGTCATTCAAGATTCTGGCCATTCCTGCCAGTGGGATCGTGCGGCTCTGCCGCTAGCGAACTCCAGCTCCGGGTTTCCCGACGGAGAGAGTATCCTCACAACGGGAAGCCTGTTATCTGTGACAGTACCCAGAGGATCCCACTGCTGACCAATGGCAGGCTGCGGGATCCTGCTGCTGACCAATGGCAGGCTGCGGGATCCTGCTGCTGACCAATGGCAGGCTGTGGGATCCCACTGCTGACCAATGGCAGGCTGTGGGATCCTGCTGCTGACCAATGGCAGGCTGTGGGATCCTGCTGCTGACCAATGGCAGGCTGCGGGATCCTGCTGCTGACCAATGGCAGGCTGTGGGATCCCACTGCTGACCAATGGCAGGCTGTGGGATCCCGCTGCTGACCAATGGCAGGCTGCGGGATCCCGCTGCTGACCAATGGCAGGCTGTGGGATCCCGCTGCTGACCAATGGCAGGCTGCCTCCGCCTTAGCAAAGCATGCCACAGGTGGTGGGAGAGGGGGAGGAGAGAGATGGTGGCACATAAAACCCTGCCCTCTGGTGACTTCAGCGGGACACAAGATCCCACCTGTGGGAGGGGCTGAAAATTTACATCCAAATCTAGAAAAAAAACTATTCAGAAAGAAGAAGGATAGAAATAGCAATTAAAAAATGTTTTTCATGATCACAAGATGTGCTAATGGACTTTACACCCAGTTAAACACAGTAACACACAGGAAACACAACAGCCAAACTGTGCACAGCACAATCCCACTAACACCAACAGGACAGTGACTAGTTACTCTGCTTTAATGGTATTGGCTGAGGGAAATATATTTTGTCAGGATATTGGGAAGATCCTTCCCGCTTCCCTTCCAGCAAGTGGCCAGGATGCCTTTTCTGTCCGGTGGAGGGGACAGTCAGGGCCTTGGTTTAAAGCTTCACCTGAACTAACAGTTCCATTGAACAGCCTGTGAACTGCACAACCAGATCAGTCAGCTATCAGCTTCCCTTTGTTCAACAAGACATGAATGAGTAGAATCATTTTGATGTCGCTTGGGTAGACCAGCGTGTGAACATATGTTTATCGCTCTGGGCCTCATCCTGATCAAGAGAGAAATCTGAGGCAGGAAAATCAACCAGCGACAATTCTATAAAGAAGGTCTGTGTCTGAGGAAACATTCAGGATTTCAACTGTGCCTCGTTCCTCAACTCAATCAAACTTTGGAAGCGAATGATGAATATTAATCCTTTTCAGCCAGTAGAAACACCCTGCCCCAGCCAGAAATGCTGGATAAATCCAGTGTTGTGACACTGACAAAATTCATCCTGGAAATATCGTCACACTGGCAAAAATAGTCAAATAGCAAGTGGAGCAAGTTTCAGAACTTGAGAGTGAGAAGGAAATCCCGGGAGAACATTGCTGCCTAAAGGGCAGGAATGTGGTGGAGGAACTACCTGAGGAAAATGATGAATGTGTAAGAGAGATGATCTATGGACATTATACAGGTTGCACTTTCAGATCAGCCATGATCTTATTGAATGGCGGGGCAGGCTCGAGGGGCCGAATGGCCTACTCCTGCTCCTATTTCTTATGTTCTTTCTTATGGACGAATTGAGGAAACTCTGGTAGATTCATTGCACCATCAGCAAGTGTTCCTCATCACGCAACGGGTGCTGATGCAGCTCAGCACACAGAATTCCAAGGTCAATCTATCCTCCTGTTGATGTTAAGAAAACTAGGCTTATAATGCACACTGCCACTGAGATTGAAATAGGCATGCAAGGAGTTCAGGAAAATGCTATATCAGTGGTTAGGAGCCAGTCAGCTGATTCAAAGGGCTGTGGCAGAGGGAGAGAGTTACTGAGTGACATTGAAACTTGGGAAGAATGTAAAAGAAAATGTTTTCAAGAATCAGTAAGTATAAAATTAAACAAAATAGAGGGAGGCTGGAGAGATTCCAAACCAGAGAGGTTGAGTGTGGAAAGCAGAATCTAAATGGGATGTGTAACTATTTCCTTGTGGCTGTTTGGTTGTGCAGAATTTGAATATTGCAGAAAAAAGGGGCATGTTGAAGCTTTTCATCTTGTACTCAGCAGGTCACTCTGCAGAAATACAAATATAACAACAATTTGTGCTGCATGACAAGAGAGTGCTGATTGGTTGGCAAGTGGACTTTGATTGGTAGAGGTGTTGCCATGGTGAATGCATCATTTGATGGTGACTGATATTTTCTTTGTTATATTTTCAAGCATTTGTTGAAAGTTCCAGTTTACTTTTCCAAATGATTTCAATCTTTCAATCATAAGTTTCTGAGCAATGTCTCAACCATTGTACACTATCTAAAACCCTCAAAGAAAATCTCATTTGAAGATATGTGCCATCATCCTCTCAGAAACACTTACAAAGAGTGACCTTCAGCAGAAACTAATCTTGTTGATCGATCAATGGACAGTTTGCAGCATCAGACTGTTTGCTCAATGAAATGGATCTGATCTCCCAGGTGTTTCAGGCAGTCGCCTCCCTCCCACACTCTTCACACTCGAGCTGCCTATCTCTCTGTTCTTTGGCCTGAACAGAATTGTGGAACTGTCTGAACTGCAAACATCTCCACAGCCACTGGCATCACCTGATTCCAACTCAGCAACCAAGTCCTGATTCAAGTCCAATGAGCAACTTTCTTCCAGCTTCACATTCTCCGACTCAAAAACTCTTTGTGATAGACACCTGGATGAAAAGTAGCAAAGTTCGGCCATTTGGGCAAACATGTTGGAGAAAAGGGCAACATGTCAGACCCCTAACTCCAGTGCAGCATTGTCCAGTACTAACAGCCTTTGGAGTCTAATTCCAGGTGTCAGAACAGACAAATCAAAGCCTGACATTAAGGCTGACAGATTTTCCCAAGTTAGAAGCCAGACAGAAGGCAAAACCAGCACAGGGCAAGTGAGATCAGCATTCAAATCATGATGTTTATATTGTTGCTGAGGGAATTTTGCTGGGCCTCGGAATCACTGTTGAGGCAGAGAGTGGGGGTCAATGGGTGCTATTCGGATTGGCGGTTGGTGACTAGTGGAGTGCCCCAGGGGTCGGTGCTGGGGCCTCAGCTATTTACCATTTATATAGATGATCTGGAGGAGGGAACCGAGTGTAGGGTGTCGAAATTTGCTGATGACACAAAAATAAGTGGAAAAGCAAATTTTGCGGAGGGTGTGGAAAGTTTGCAGAGGGATCTGGATCGGCTGAGCGAGTGGGCGAGGACCTGGCAGATGGAATACAATGTTGGCAAGTGTGGGGTTATCCACTTTGGCAGGAATAATAGTGGGAAGGATTACTATTTAAAGGGCGAAAAGCTGCAGCATGCTACGGTGCAGAGGGACCTGGGGGTCCTTGTGCATGAGTCGCAAAAACCCAGCTTGCAGGTGCAGCAGGTGGTCAGGAAGGCGAATGGGATGCTGGCCTTCATAGCGAGGGGGATTGAATATAAAAGTAGGGAGGTCTTGCTGCAGCTGTATAGGGCATTGGTGAGGCCGCAGCTGGAGTACTGTGTGCAGTTTTGGTCGCTGCACTTGCACAAGGATATTTTGGCCTTGGAGGGAGTGCAGAGGAAGTTCACTAGGCTGATACCGGAGTTGAGGGGGTTGAATTATGAAGAGAGGCTGAATAGACTGGGCTTGTACTCGTTGGAGTTTAGAAGGATGAGGGGTGATCTTATTGAGACGTATAAGATGATGAATGGGATGGATAGGATAGAGGTGGAGAGACTCTTCCCACTCAGAAAGGACAGTAGGACTAGGGGGCACAGCCTCAAGGTAAGGGGGGTGCGGTTTAGAACGGAGTTGAGGAGGAACTTCTTCACTCAAAGGGTGGTGAATCTCTGGAATTCTCTGCCCGTTGAAGTGGTGGAGGCTGCCTCGCTAAATATTTTTAAGACGCGGGTAGATAGGTTTTTGATAGACAAGGGAATTAAGGGTTATGGGGAGAAAGCAGGAATGTGGAACTGATCCACTTCAGATCAGCCATGATCTTATTGAATGGCGGGGCAGGCTCGAGGGGCTAGATGGCCTACTCCTGCTCCTATTTCTTATGTTCTTATGTTCACAATATTAAACAAAGGCACAGCTGGAAAAATAGACTTCCAGTCTAAAACTCAGTGATGGTCAATCTTTGACATTGTCTGAACATTAGGCGTAGAAATAAGAATCTGATGATAAATGTCATCTACGTAGAACATAGAACACTAAAGCACAAACAGGCCCTTCGGCCCACAAGTTGCGCCGATCATATCCATACCTACCAGGCAATAGAACTATCTGTAACTCCCAATCCCATTAGATCCCATATACTCATCCAGAAGTCTTTTAAAAGACCCCAGCGAGTTTGCCTCTACCACCACCGACGGCAGCCGATTCCACTCACTCACCACCCCCGAGTGAAAAACTTACTCCTAACATCTTCACATGGCTTATTAGTTACAGAGAAAACTCCTTCCACAGCAGCCCAACAAACTAGCCAGGTACAAATCGGGGTTCCATGTAGCCTGAAACACATCCTCTAGTGTGGAATATGTCTATAGGTCTGGAAGATCTAGTCCAGTTTGTTGGAAGAATTATCTTGGACTCGAAACATTGACTCAAATTCCCTCTCCACAGTTGCTGGAGACCTGCTGAACTTCTCCAGAAATTTCTCTTCTGATATGTGGGTGGCACAGTGGTTACATAAGAACATAAGAACATAAGAACATAAGAAATAGGAGCAGGAGTAGGCCATCTGGCCCTTCGAGCCTGCCCCGCCATTCAATAGCACTACTGCCTCACAGCTCCAGGGACCCGGGTTCAACCCCGCCTCGGGTCACTGTCTGTGTGGAGTTTGCATATTCTCCCCGTGTCTGCGTGGGTTTCCTCTGGGTGCTCCGGTTTCCTCCCACGGTCCAAAGATGTGTGGGTTAGGTTGATTGACCGTGCTAAATTGCCCCTTACTGTCCCGGGATGCATAGGTTAGAAGGATTAGTGGGTAAAAGATGTAGGGAAATGGGGGTAGGGCCTAGGTGGGATTGCGGTTGGTGCAGACTCAATGGGCTGAATGGCCTCTTTCTGCACTGTAGGGATTCTATGATTTCAGCTCTCCAGCATCCGCAGTAGTTTGCTTTTATTAAGGAGAGGAACTTCCTAGTTCTGTCAAATCTGCATGCATCCATTTGAATGTTTACTTGTCAAATAGGATGTGTAAGCAAATATGGTAAATATTTGGTGCACTTTGTTCAGTTCTTAGGTTTGTGACACGCGCGTGGCTCAGATCATAAACTGTACAAAAACCAGGCACAAAAGATCAGGAGGATGGATTTGGGGTTGAGTCAGCTGGGGTGGGGGGTGGCGGGTGAGGGGATGGAGGCCAGAGATGGTCCCATTGCACTCTGGCAGAGGGAGGGCAACTGAGGGCCATCATCAACAGAGAATTCAAAATTTGAGGAAAAAGCAGTGCCTGACTCCTGGATACAGCCTGTGTGCCTGTGATCTATGTGCTGGTCGAGAAGGTGCTTGATGTATTTAGATAGAGTCATAGAACTTTACAGCATAGAAACAGGCCCTTCAGCCCAACTTGTCCGTGCCACCCAGTTTTACCATTAAGCTAGTCCCAATTGCTCGCGTTTAGCCTGTATGTGATGGATAAATGTGAGTTCTCACCTCTGGCAGCTTGTTCCAGACACTGAAGTGGTGACAGCAAACTCCCGATGGTGATCCTAGGGGAGACCATGGCAGAGACCAAGGACTGGGGAACTGGGTGTTTGGGGGAATGGGTTTGCTGTTAGGGTACTTATAGACAAATACAAGTGTGCCCAGAATTAACAAACAAACCCACAACATATTCGCACAACCCCAATGAGGGATTGGTGATTTTATTTAACTATTAACACACATGACACGCAGCAGATATCATTTCTCTCTATTCCCTTCATATCTTGATACCATCCTTGAGTGGAAAGGAATGGAGAGATCCTGGACAAGGAGGATCTCAACCCATGGGAGAGGAAGTGGGGAATTTGATCCTGACCTGGGATGCTGAGGGATGGGAGAAAGTTCACTTGATTCCGATATAGGAATGTTCCTGTTGGATTGTACCTCCCGGCTGGAGCTTTGCTCCTGAATTCTCTGCTCAGGGATGTTTGCACTCCCCTGATTGGATCATTGGGAGATACTTGAATGACTCCTGGAAATGATGGGAATCCAGAGCCGAAAATCCGGGACCTTGGCTAGGAAAAGGAAAACTGTCAAATTGTGGGAATCAGGTGTGGGGAAATGTTCCTGAATTAAGTTGGTGTTTCACTGGGGTTGATGCACTGTAAAGGAATATTAAACTGAGAGTGTCACTCAGCAAGCTGCAGCTTCAGCTGAAATCCTCAGTGCCAATCCGAACTTCACCCAGACCGCGTTTCACCCAATGCTGATTGGTCTCTGTGCTGCTTTCCTGTTTCCTGATTGGTCTATTAGGTCAATTAGATCTCAGACTTACATTTATATAGTGCCTTTGACGATCACTGAATTCTCAAAGCACTTTCAGCCAATGAAGTTCCCTCAAGTGTAGGCACTATTGTAATAGTGTATTGTTCTAATATTGTATTGTTAAAGCAGCCAGCTTTCACACAACAAGATCCCACACACAGCAGTGTGATAATGATGACATGATTTGTTCTTTTGTGATGTGGGTGAGAGATAAATATTGGCCCAGACCCTGGAGATAACCCCCCAATATTCTTCAAAAAGGGCCCTGGAGTTCTTTTTCGTTCATCTCAGATTGCTAAAGGGGCCTCAGTTCAACATCTTATTTGAATGACGGCATTTCAGACAGTGCGGCACTCCCTCAGTACCGACCCTCTGACAGTGCGGCACTCCCTCAGTACTGACCCTCTGACAGTGTGGCGCTCCCTCAGCACTGACCCTCTGACAGTGCGGCACTCCCTCAGTACTGACCCTCTGACAGTGCGGCACTCCCTCAGCACTGACCCTCTGACAGTGTGGCACTCCCTCAGCACTGACCCTCTGACAGTGCGGCACTCCCTCAGTACTGACCTGCACATATCAGTCTCAAATCTCGGGAGTGGGTTTGATCCCATGACCTTCTGAATCAGAGGTGAGAGTGATATCAACTGAGCCAATCGTACATGGGTTTAAGGCCAGAGGTCATAACAGACTCACCTGTCAGACAATAAACTTTTGATGCATTGGACAAATGGAGACAAGTCTCAAGCCAAGGTTAGCCATGGTGTAGAACAAACAGCATAATTTATATATCTGCCTTATAACATGTGTATCTGGCTTTTACTTTATTCAGGTCAGTTGAAAATAAATAGAAATGTGTTGTGCACGGACAGGGAAGTGGTGATTGGTTTACTTGGTAATATATATGAATCATAGTGACTTGTGTTAACAGGAGGTACAGCGACATTTGTTTGTACATGAAACTATAAAAACTTTTAAACAAACAGCAGCTGCCTTTATGGCTTTGCCTCGCTATTGGAACAGCTGGTGAGTCAGAGAGAATTGATAAAAACTTCCCAGAGTTTGGAGAATTGGAGTCAGTGGGCTGGGGGATGGGCAGCTTCGCACTGCCAGCACCATCTGTTGTTATTTGGTTGTGTTCTGTTGTTGTGAGGGAGCAAAGATTCATATTGGGCTTTGAGGAGAATGAATTTCCAAAGTGGAATCCCCCCCTCTGATTCCTGAATGCTGTAAGCCGTCTCCCTCATGTATAGAGTTCACTTGGTTGGGCTTTCTGCAGTCGGGATATTCCTCTGGAGCGGCCTTTTCTCCGTGAGTCAAATATGCTGCAATGACTGAGGGCAAATGCACAACTTGTCCTCAGGGTTCCTACACTAAATATCAAGAGTAGAGGTCACACAGGTTATGGTCCAACAGCTTTATTTGAAATCACATGCTTTCGGAGCGCTGCCCCTTTGTCAGGTGAAATCACTCTTTTTGGTCCTTCTCGGACCGATGCTGGAAACTTCAGGACCTGAGTGGTCAGATGAGAAAAGATTTGTAAATGATGACTAAATTGGTCTGGTGGTAAACTTTGGGTAGCAGATTGCCCTCTCTGTGCACCGTAGCCCCTCATTCACCCACTTTACAACATGAGGTCCTAGTTGAAGAATTAGAAAGATAATGTACTTGGCTTGAGTTGAAGTCCAGAGTTTGCACTTTTTGAAGCACAGAGGAAAGTTGATCATTCGAGGCTTTGTCTTTTTGATGGAATATTGAAGACTGTTTACTTGGGTAAATTGTAGCCATTCTACAATTGGACAATCCTCGCTGAACAATCCTGATTGTGCTAAGATTTACACCAAAAACCAATTTCAAATTATCAGCCAACTGTGTCCACGCACAATAAGCATGCTGGAAGCAACATATATCCACACACAGGACACTGTCCTTTACACACAGAAAGAACTGGTCCACACATTGTGCCTTTTTCGACTAAGCAAAGGTTTGGAGGCAGCAATTCTCTGGTTCATTCCCCATGGCAATGTTTTGATCAGAGTCAACTTATCTGGTTTGAATTTAAGCAAAATTTTGGCAATTAACTGTTCCC
Source organism: Carcharhinus amblyrhynchos (assembly GCF_965287045.1). Lineage (NCBI taxonomy): Eukaryota > Metazoa > Chordata > Chondrichthyes > Carcharhiniformes > Carcharhinidae > Carcharhinus > Carcharhinus amblyrhynchos. The sequence continues at coordinate 2,148,418 of NC_137339.1, forward strand.
TGATGCATTCTCCATGGTAATGCCTCCAACAGTAAGAAGTCTCACAACATCAGGTTTAAGTCCAACCAGTTTATTTGATAGTAAACCCACAAGCTTTCGGAAACGGTGTTCTTTCACCAGGTGAGTGGAAGGTTCTCACACACCTGATGAAGGAACAGCATTTCCGAAAGCTTGTGGGTTTACCATCAAATAAACTGGTTGGACTTAAACCTGGTGTTGTGAGACTTCTTACAGTGTTTACCCCCGTCCAATGCCAACATCTCTACATCATGAATGCCTCCAACAATCAGAGTCCATTTGCCAACGAATCTACTCTCTCTTCTTCTGCCACATGAATGGTTGTTCCCTTAATAATTGGTCATTTCTTGCAAACTGTTCTGATGAGTGCAAGACTAAAAATTCTGAACACTCAACCAGAACTAGTTAAATTTTGGCCAGGATTCTCCGATCTTGATCGCCCTGCCCCTGCTGACAGTGAGAATGGAGAACTTGCTGCTCAGCCAAATCTCCATTCACTGCAGCGGGACTGGAAAATCCCAACTGCGGGCAAGGCCGGAGAATTTTGGCTGTGGAGAATGGGGCTGAAGGTATCAGAGTCAATCAGATTGTTTGAATGGGTGGATCATACCAGTGTTTGCTGCACATAAATTTCAGGAAGATTAGATTTAAAATGATTTGTTGGCGTTGAGAGCTCCAGTAAATGATCTGCTTCAGGCAGTTGTATGTAATAAATACAGGGTTAAAATTAAGCTTTCAAAAATGTTCTGTTCTGCAGGCCTTGATGAGGCCTCCCTAGTTTAAAGGATTAAATTACACGGACAGAATATCTAAATTTGGCTATGTTCTCTTTATTAGTGAAGATTGAGAGATGATCTGATTGTGGCGTTTAAAATGTTAAAGGAGAGAAAAAGTGAGAGAAAAGCGTTTTTCTCTTGTGGGAGTAGAGAGGAGAGTCCAGAACAAGGCTGGATAACCTTAAAATGGGAGTCAGGCCATTTAGGAGCAATGTCAGGACTCACTTCCTCACACAAAGACCAGTGGAAATCTGGAACTCTCCCCTTGAAGAAGCTGTTGAGGCTGGATACAGTCAAAACTTCCAAGACTGTAAGATTCTCGTTGGATAAGGGAATGAAGAGAGGTGGACTAAAGGTGGGAAAACAGCGTGGAATGACAAATCAGCCATGGTCTAATTGAATGACACAACAGATTTGTGAGACTGGAGTGCCTCTTCCTGGTCATTTACATTATTAGGTGAGCTGCAGGTATCACACATACACCTGATGCGACTGCGTTCAGCAGTGGGGATTGGCCTGGAGCTGTGGTTGTGGGCAGGGATCCTTTGGCAACATGGAGGAAGTTAGTTAGGATTATTTTTGTGTGGACATTCCTCGTGTTCCAGGCGGGGCCCACAGGAAAAGTTCAACACGTTGACTGGATCCAATTTCCAGGGAACTGCCCAGAGTGAGCAGAGTTCAGGGTTCGATCAACTCCCCAAAAATGGCAATCGGTATCCGAGTTACATCAGGGGAGTTACAGATTAAATAGATCCTAATGGCTAAAACAGGTGGGCTCCTTTCCAAATCTGCTGGCTGTATCTATAGCGTTAGTCACACTGATTCTGGGGGCATTATTCCCCCGGTAATGTGGAGAAAAAGAGTCAAAAGCAACCCCAATCTCATCACTCGAACTTTCTGGAAGAAACAGAATTGGTGTTGAGAGGGTTAAAGCTCATAGAACACAGCAAAACAAGCAAACAGAGGACAGGTGCTGAGATTCTTCATCCCACTAACTGCAGCTTTTAACCTGTTGTCTTGTGCAGCTTCTCCCAGGATGAGTGTGCAGCACGCCACACACCACAACACATCAATCAGCCTGCTCCCTCCTGCTGGAGAAAGCACACCTTTCTCACTATCACTTCCTGTGATCACTGACCAGGGCAGCCTGTGTAATACAATCCACAGTTTGACACATTTCCCGTGTCAGCATCTACAAAAAGAGAAAAGTTAATGTTTTGTGATAAACAGAGAAAATGCTGGAAACACTCTGTGAGAAACTCTGCTTTCTGTGACACAGAGTTCCCTGAGTGAAAGATACTAAACTGACATCAGTTTCATTATTGTGAGAGTGTGGTCCTGGAACATGAATCAGCAAGCTCTGATGTTTAAAAAGTGCTGCTTTACTGAATAATCTATAGCAGCAGCTAGTTCCTGGTGGTTAACAGCAATTTTTAATCACTTCAAATTAAATAGTCTGTGTAAGGATCCACAATGTGGAGATGCCGGCATTGGACACAGTTAGAAGTCTCACAACACCAGGTTAAAGTCCAACAGGTTTATTTGGTAGCAAAAGCCACGAGCTTTCAGAGTGCTGCTCCTTCGCTTACCTGATGAAGGGGCAGTGCTCCAAAAGCTAGTGGCTTTTGCTACCAAATAAAACTGTTGGACTCTAACCAGGTGTTGTGAGACTTCTTACTGAAGTATCCACAGGGCAGCGTCAGCAAGAGGAACTCTTACTCAGAACCTACTTGGTAAATAACGTTAGCTGAATGTGTGGCAGGTGAATAATTCAGTTTTACTCTGATAGATCTTTCCCTCCCCTCACCCTGCCAAGCATCTCCAGCGCACATCGGTCGGCAATGATCTGTCGAGGGAGGAAATGTTCTTGTGTTTCCAGCTTCAGTCGTTTCCTAGCTTTTCTGAGAAGTCCTCTGAACTCTTCCTGTGCTCCTGGTGATCAGAGGGTCGACAGGTTGTTATTGAAGCTGACCTTGGCTGGGCTGTACGGTTGTGTAGTGTCATTATTGATTTAGTTTCTTAAAATATAATGCCAAAATGAATATTTGTTGAATAGAAATCTTGTTGCTCTTGAGGTTGGGATGAAGTGAGTTACGTGACTCTGACATGGACCAGGTGGCAAAAATGGCCAGATTCTGTGCTGTAAAGGCACGAGAATTTTATAAATTAATTCTGTGGTTCATGATATTAAGGTATTAGTGACAGTGCTGTCATTTATTGTTTATAAAATAGCAAAACCATCTCACTAAGTCAATAAGATTTTGATTTTTTTGATTTAGTTTAATTTATTATTGTCCTATGTATTAACATACAGTGTTTCTTGCGCATATTGTTTCTTGTGCGCTATACAGACAGAGCATACCGCTCATAGAGAAGGAAAGGAGAGAGTGTAGAATGTGGTGTTACTGTCATAGCTGGGGTGCAGAGAAAGATTAACTAAGTGTGAGGTAGGTAGCTTTGCTATTGTGCTGCACTCTTGTGTAAAAGTTGTAATTCAGCACCTGAATATTCTCCTGACACTTACTGACTTGTAGTTGAGTAACCGTCACCCTGGCCAACTGTTCACATCACTCTGTCCAGGAACCACCAACTCATCAATCAAAATAAGGGGGACATCGCTTTGGACAGAAATGAGGAGAAACTTCTGTAATCAGTGAATGTTTGGAATTTTCTAGCCCGGAGGACAGTGGAAGCTCAGTCACTGAGTGTGTTTAACACTGAGATTAATTAACAATAAGTTCAAGCGTTATGGGGATATGAGTGGAAAAGACATTGAAGTGTCCAATCAGCTATGATCATACTGAATGGGGGAGCAGGCTCGATGGGCTGAGTGGTCTGCTCCATTCTATAATTCTAAGCTTGGAAGTGTGAAATCTGTCACAATAATGCTGGGTGATTCACAGAATCAAAGTGACACACTGAGGACCTCTTATAATCCAGGCTAGCTAAACTCATGTTGCATTGTTGCCTGAATGCCTACTGCTCAAATTGCAGTATAAGATGGGGCCAGTATACTTTCTGATATGTACACTCACTGGATGGAGAATCTAGATGCGTTGCTATCCAACAACACAGTGACATTGACACGAACAATTCATTTGCTGCAGGTTTTTGGCTCTGTCGTGGCGCGCTGTCAGCTTAAAGGTGGATCCAATGGGATGAACGAAACGACTGGAGCTGCTGTCATTGGCTGTTTCAGCTCGATCACATGAATATCCCTGGGGGGAGGGGTGTGAAAAGCAGCAGTAACCCCACCCTGGAGAGAGGTTAGATTAACATTGCAGCTCCAGTCACGGAGGCTGGCAGAGAATTTCAGAGCTTGCTGCTGTCTGTATCTCACAGGGGGCACACACAAGTGCTAAATAACTTTGAGAAAAAGAGCTCGCATTTACCCATCATATCTAGGCCAAAGATGGGCAATTGGGAATAGCTTAATGGTAAAAACTGGGAGGCGTGGACGAGTTGGGCAGAAGGGCCTGTTTCCATGCTGTAAAGCCCTATGACTGTGACCCACATTGACCTGAGGATGGTCCAAGGCATTTCACAGCGAATGAAGTGCATACGAAGTTATCGTATTATTGAGAAACAGCAAGCTTCCACAAGCAGCAACACAATAAGGGCCAGATACTCTGCTCTGTGATGCTGTTTGAGGCAACACCAGGGAGAACTCCTCTGCTCATCATCAAATAGTACCATGGGATCTCCAACAGCACTGACCCTCTGACAGTGCGGCACTCCCTCAGTACTGACCCTCTGACAGTGCGGCACTCCCTCAGCACTGACCCTCTGACAGTGCGGCACTCCCTCAGCGCTGACCCTCTGACAGTGCAGCACTCCCTCAGCGCTGACCCTCTGACAGTGCGGCACTCCCTCAGCACTGACCCTCTGACAGTGCGGCACTCCCTCAGTACTGACCCTCTGACAGTGCGGCACTCCCTCAGCGCTGACCCTCTGACAGTGCGGCACTCCCTCAGCACTGACCCTCTGACAGTGCGGCGCTCCCTCAGCACTGACCCTCTGACAGTGCGGCACTCCCTCAGCACTGACCCTCTGACAGTGCGGCGCTCCCTCAGTACTGACCCTCTGACAGTGTCAGCCTGGATTTTGTGCTCAGATCTCGAGAACACACAGCTTTGTGACTGTGAGCTCTAAGTGTGACCCATTGAAGCTGCAAGTAGCTTTTCAATCCTGTTCCGTGTGTACAGTGAGCAATTGCGCAATGCTTTCATTGCCCATGTCTGCAGCCTGTTCAGTGACTGTGTGGCTGAAACTGGAACTCAGTTTAGGTTCACTCTTCATTGACTTGGACAGATGTTGTTTTCTCCACACCTGCCTCCCCACAATCCCAACACACTTACTGATATCAGCATCAATTTCTCATCTTTTATTTCTCATTCATCCTAATTTATAGTTTAACTTTGTAGCAGAGCATTTAGGAAGCAGTGACAGGATCAGACAGAGTCAGCATGGATTTATGAAGCAGAAATCATGCCTGACAAATTTGTTGGAATTCTTTGAAGATGTAACTAGTGGAGTTGACAAGGGGGAGCCAGTTGATGTGGTATATTTGGACTTTCAGAAAGCATTTGACAAAGCCCTGTGCAAGATTTAAGCACATAGGATTGGAGGACATGCACTGAGATGGATAGAAAACTGGCTGGCACAGTGAAAACAAAGAGTAGGAATTAATGGGTGCTTTTCAAATTGGCAGGCAGCAACTAGTGGGGGTGCCACAGGGATCGGTGCTGGGACCCCAGCTATTCACAATATATATTAATGATTTGGACGAGGGAACAAAATGCAACATCTCAAAGTTTGCAGATGATACCATGTTGGGTGGGAGGGTGAACTGTGACAAGGATGCAGAAATCCTCAGAATGATCTGGACAGGTTGGATGAGTGGGCAAATCAATGGCAGATGCAGTATTATTTGGGTAAATGTGAAGTTTTTCACCTTGGAAGCAAAAACAAGAAGGCAGATTACTACCTGAATGGCTGTAAATTGGGAGTGGGGAGTGTGCAGAGGGACCTGGGTGTCCTTGTGCACCAGTCACTGAAGGTAACCATGCAGATGCAGCAGGCGGTAAAGAAGGTAAATGGTATGTTGGCCTTTATTGCGAGAGGTTTCGAGTACAGGAGCAGGGATGTGTTGTTACAATTATACAGGGTCTTGGTGAGGCCACACCTAGAGTGTTGTGTGCAGATTTGGTTTCCTTTTCTGAGGAAGGATGTTCTTGCTCTCGAGGGAGTGCAGTGAAGGTTTACCAGGCTGATTCCGGGGATGGCGGGACTGATGTATGAGGAGAGATTGACTGGGTTAGGATTGTTTTCACTGGAGTTCAGATGAATGAGGGGGGATCTCATAGAGACTTACAAAATTCTAACAGGATTAGACAAGGTCGATGCAGGAAGGAAGGACTCCCTCAGAACTGACTCTCGGAGCAGAGCACTGAGTACAGGAGCAGGGCTGATAATGTCCCGCAGTGACGCCCTGCAGTGACGTCCCCCAGTGACATCCCACAGTGACGTCCCCCAGTGGAGTTCCCCAGTGACATCCTGCAGTGACGTCCCCCAGTGAAGTCCCACAGTGACGTCCCCCAGTGAAGTCCCCCAGTGAAGTCCCCCAGTGAAATCCCGCAGTGACGTCCCCCAGTGACGTCCCCCAGTGACGTCCCCCAGTGAAGTCCCCCAGTGACGTCCCCCAGTGAAGTCCCCCAGTGAAGTCCCCCAGTGAAGTCCCGCAGTGAAATCCCGCAGTGAAGTCCCGCAGTGAAATCCCGCAGTGACGTCCCCAGTGACGTCCCCCAGTGACGTCCCCCAGTGAAGTCCCCCAGTGACGTCCCCCAGTGACGTCCCGCAGTGAAGTCCCGCAGTGAAATCCCGTAGTGACGTCCCCCAGTGACGTCCCCCAGTGACGTCCCCCAGTGACGTTCCCCAGTGAAGTCCCCCAGTGAAATCCCGCAGTGACGTCCCCCAGTGACGTCCCCCAGTGAAATCCCCCAGTGACGTCCCCCAGTGACGTCCCCCAGTGACGTCCCCCAGTGAAATCCCGCAGTGACGTCCCCCAGTGACGTCCCCCAGTGACGTCCCCCAGTGACGTCCCCCAGTGAAATCCCGCAGTGACGTCCCCCAGCTCAGCCTGATTGTACTCAGTGATGGGTATGGATTCCATTGGAATCCCAGTCATTCCTTGGGAAGTTGTTTTTATCGAACTGAATGATTTGCTCTGTCTCTGTGTGTCAGACCTGCTGAATGTCCAGTAGATTAGAAACTGTTTTATCATCAACAACATTTTACTTTGATCCAAAACTTACTCAGTTCGCTAACCTGCCTTGGCCGGCACAGTTTAATGGGTTTTAAATGAGTGTTAGTTCAGAGTGAACAAACGACTACATCTGTAAGCAGAGGTAAATGGAGCTGGAGACACTTGTTAAATGGCTGAAAGTAATAAAGGCCAAATCTTCATGTTAATTATTGAAGGAGAGGGGAACTCAGCATGCTAATCTTCACAAAACAAATACAAACAGAGACAGAAGATTAAAAAACAGAGTGGCTTCAATTATAAAGAGCAGCTGCTCCACACACAGGAAAAAAACAGATAATTTAATTTTAATTATATTTTAATTAAATTTTTTAGATGTATTTGGCACATCATTAGCTGTTGTGCAGTGAACATTATCAATAATATCTTCTTTAATAAGGTGCTGCCTGAGGGTAGACTGTGGGTATGGCTGGTGTTGATATCTCAGCATCAGCCCACCATAGCAGATGGATTCAGGTACTACATACTGAGAAATAAAGACCAGAACTTGGACATCTTGAGCAGGACTGGGCGAGCTACACCTGGACTGAGAGATACTTCCCATTGACTATGGCATCACACAGGAGGGGAACAGCGAATCCCCATCGCTCAGTTAGGAAAGCATGTCATTTACAGGACATTGGCTAAAGAGCAGGGACAGTGCAATCGATGAGATGAAACTTTCAATGAGCTAGCACAACACAATTGGCCAAATGGCTTCCTTCAGATCTTTAGCATTCGATGTAAGTCACACAAGCGAATACAACCGAATTGCTTTTCCCCCTTGGAGACCAGTCGTCTGTCACACCCTGATCGTCTCTATTCTGACTGTGCTGACAGTCTCACTAACACTGACCCTATTCTGACTGTGCTGACAGTCTCACTAACACTGACCCTATTCTGACTGTGCTGACAGTCTCACTAACACTGACCCTATTCTGACTGTGCTGACAGTCTCACTAACACTGACCCTATTCTGACTGTGCTGACAGTCTCACTAACACTGACCCTATTCTGACTGTGCTGACAGTCTCACTAACACTGACCCTATTCTGACTGTGCTGACAGTCTCACTAACACTGACCCTATTCTGACTGTGCTGACAGTCTCACTAACACTGACCCTATTCTGACAGCAGAGAGTTCCAGCACAATGTTGAGGATCAGAGCAACTGAGCAGAAGATTCTAACCTTTAGAAAGAGCTATTTTTCCAAAGATCTTGACACCAGAATTGCCAAGCAGCTCGCTGTGCCCGGGGTTTGTTTGCTGCTGATTTTCTGACCTGTGTTTTGGGGCCAGTTGATTTCTTGCTGACCGGATGACCTCCTGTGTCATTGCTCATTGAGTGAAGTGTCTCTTTCAGCTCCCAGAGTGAGTGAAGCTCCATCCAGTGGCAGCAATGTGCAGCTGCAGGTGTGACATTGTGTAATAGGAGTGTAGGTATCAAACACTCACCCCATTTCAAATACGACCGCTTCTTCCCAATTACCTACTTTATTAATATTATTTATTAACTGAATTTAAAGAGGCCACAATCCCAGGAGAACGTCGAATCTTTGTTCGTCTATTTCCACACAGAAAAGTGATAGAAATTGAACAGAATTCCATTATCGGCTTGTTTGAACAAGGTACAATTGTGATGACTAATCCTTCTAACTCCTCCCTCTTCCTCTAACTAAAGAAAGATTCTGAAATTAGATTTTAGCAAAGGCATCGACTCTTTAAATAACCATTAATGGGATCACTCGCATTACATTTAATCAGTGAACAAAATCAACTAATGCCACAGCAATTACTTTGTGTGATTTTTGACATATTTAATGCTTCTGGGAAGTTCTGGAAGAGAGATTGGTTCGACACCGGTCAGTCACACTTTTGAATATTTGCCACCATTCCGATATTGCCAAATCTAACAGTTAGCTCAGTAAAGGCGAGGTTTTGACCTCCTGGACTGTGGGACAAGTCCAAAGGGGTCCCAAACCCTGATTGATACACAAAGCAGGGAGCTAGATGGGTTAGCCTGGGAAATGGGACGAATGGTCAGATTGCCCTCAGATTGAGAGGGGAAGTTAAGAGCTGGACAGTGGGTTTCCAGAGAATCAGCTGTGATCAGCCAGAGAGATGGGAGATGCAGAGATTCCCATCCAAGTAGGTTATTCATTTCATTGAAATTGCTTTTCCCCAATACTGCCAAACTTCCCAATTTTCTATGAAGTTATTAAGGTTTTACAGGCCTTTGGAATGCTATGAATTTAAGCTTTTCAGTTTTGATTTGATTTATTGTGTCACATGTATACAGTGAAAAGTATTGTTTCTTGTGCACTACAAGACCATAAGACCATAATAGCAGAATAATAGCATAATAGTTCGCTGATGACACGAAGGTCGGTGGTGTTGTGGATGATCTGGAAGGATGGCAAAAGTTGCAGCAGGACATAGATAGGATGCAGGACTGGGCGGAGAAGTGGCAGATGGACTTCAACGCGGATAAATGTGTAGTCGTCCATTTTGGCAGAACCAACGGGATGAACGAGTACACTATCAAGGGCAGAAGTCTGAGTAGTGTTGAGGAGCAGAAGGATCTTGGAGTCCGGGTCCACAGGACTCTTAAATCGGCCTCGCAGGTGGAAGTGGTGGTCAAGAAGGTGTATGGTGTACTGGCCTTCATTAATCGAGGGATTGAGTTTAGGAGTCGGGAGGTAATGCTGCAACTTTATAAGACCCTTGTCAGGCCTCATTTGGAGTATTGTGCGCAGTTCTGGTCGCCTCACTATAGGAAAGATGTAGAAGCTATTGAAAGGGTGCAGAGGAGATTTACAAGGATGTTGCCTGGACTGGGAGGCATCCTTATGAAGTTAGGTTGAGGGAGCTGGGACTCTTTTCCCTGGAGAGACGAAGGTTGAGAGGCGACCTGATAGAAGTTTACAAAATGTTGAGAGGAATAGATAGGGTGGACTCTCAGAGGCTATTTCCCTGGTTTGAAATGGTCGCTACGAGAGGACACAGATTTAAGGTGCGGGGAGGGAGGTTCAGAAGTGATGTTAGGGGTAAGTTTTTCACTTAGAGGGTGGTGAGTGAATGGAATCGGCTGCCGTCAGTGGTGGTGGAGGCGAACTCGCTGGGGTCTTTTAAAAGACTTCTGGATGAGTATATGGGGTTTAATGAGATTGAGGGTTATAGATAGGTCTGTAGGTTGGTAGGTGATGATGTGATCGGCGCAACTTGTGGGCCGAAGGGCCTGTTTGTGCTGTAGTGTTCTATGTTCTATGTTCTAACTAGGCCACTCAGCCCATCGATTCCGCTCTGCCATTCGATCATGGCTGATATTTTTCTCATCCCTATTCTCCTGCCTTTTCCCCATAACCCCGATCCCTTATTAATCAGGAACCTATCTATCTCTGTCTTAAAGACACTCAGTGACCCGGCCTCCACAGCCTTCTGTGGCAAAGAGTTCCACAGATTCCCCACTCTCTGGCTGAAGAAATTCCTCCTCATCTCTGCTTTAAAAGATCGTCCCTTTAGCCTGAGGTTGTGCCCTCTCGTTCTGGTTTTTCCTACTAGTGGAAACATTCTCTCCATGTCCACTCCACTGCACTTTGCTGTACGGACAAAGCATACTGTTCATAGAAAAGGAAAGGCTAGAATGTAGTATTACAGTCATAGCTAAGGTGTAGAGAAAGATCAACTTAATATAAGGTAGGTCCATTTAAAAGTCTGATGGCAGCAGGGAAGAAACTGTTCTTGAATCAGTTGGTATATGACCTCAGACTTTTGTATCTTTTCCCCGATGGAAGAAGGTGGAAGAGAGAATGTCCGGGGTGCGTGGGGTCCTTAATTATACTGGCTGCTTTTCTGGAGGCAGCGGGAAGTGTAGACAGAGTCAATGGATGGGAGGTTGGTTTGCGTGATGGATTGGGCTACATTCATGACCTTTTGTAGTTCTCTGTGGTCTTGGGCAGAGCAGGAGCCCATACCAAGCTGTGATACAATGAGAGAGAATACTTTCTATGGTACAACTGTAAAAGTTGGTGAGAATCATAGCAGACATACCAAATTTCCTTAGTCTTCTGACAAAGTAGAGATGTTGGTGAGCTTTCTTAACGATAGTGTCAGCAATGGAGGGAGCAGGACAGGTTGTTGGTGATCTGGACACCTCGAAACTTGAAGCTCTTGATCATTTCCACAGTTTTGCCAGTTGATGTAGTCGGGTCATGTTCTCCTTTATGCTTCCTGAAGTCTGCATCAGAATCTCAGTGGCTTGTCTTTCTCAACAAGCTGCCCTTTATTTCTGTATAGTTCACTCATTTTGTGATGAATGAGGTGATGGTGCCAATGAAACATAAATAGGAAATTTACTGTTGGAATTGTATATTTAGGCAAAATAGACACCTTCTGCAGACTGTTATATAAACTCTGAATAATATTGTTGCTGAAAGATGCCAGATGGGATATTCTTTCTTTACTCCGTCCCTGGAATCTTTCTTATCTGTTTATGGGACATGGGCGTCGCAGGCTGGGCCAGCATTTATTGCCCATCCCTAATTGCCCTTGAACTGAAAGGCTTACTCATCCATTTCAGAGAATGGTTAAGAGTCAACCACAATGTTGTGGATCTGCAGTCACCAGACTGGGTAAGGATGGCAGATTTCCTTCCCTAAAGGACATTAGGGTTTTTACAACAATTGACAATGGTCACCATTACCGAGACTAGCTTTCCATTCCAGATTTATTCATTGAATTTAAATTCCATCAGCTGCCTTGGTGGGATTTGAACCTGTGTCCCCACAGCATTAGCAATTTGAAAATGACACTAAAACTGTTCAGAGATTGATATGAAATATGAACAGAGTTGGTTCAACGTTTCCAAAAAACTGCATCTCAGGCTCGATTTTCTCTCGCTTTCAGTTTTCTGTAATGTTTATCAGAAAATTGCATTTATGTTTTAATGGTGGAAGTGATTGCCCAGCCAAACTGATCCACTCCAGATCTTTATAACTACTCACTGTTATTAAAAAAATGCAAATTCCCTTCAATCATTTACATCTTTGCATGCTCGTTATTAATGGATTTAATTGGACAGTAAATGGATTTAAAATTATAAATTGTCAGGTTTTTTATTACTTTGTTTCGTGAATGTACAACAATGACTATTCAGGGACCCAGACTCATCCTTTTAATCTTTACATTACTGCCAGTGATGTGCAAAATCAAGACTTGATTAAACAAATTAAATAGTGTCGTTTATTGTGCTGCATGGAACAGCACCGCTAGTGGCTTTCCAATAGGAACGCAGTAATTCCTGGATGGATTCCGAGGTGATGGACTGGGAACGGGACACCTGGTTCTGTTCAAGGCACCTTTGGTGATTTGAACTTCCTGTTGGAATACTGATTGTTGCAGAGAGATTGGCATTCAGGTCACACTGTCTATTATGACGAGAGGCTATTTGCTTATTTGCACGGCACAACGTCCTGCACTCTTCCAAGACTCCTTTGCTCAGAACTGTCTGTACAATTTCTATCACTGACATATTACAAAGGCCTGACCTTGATGTGCAAGTGTCTGGAAGGATCACTATTTAAAAAGATAAAGGAAGAATTTGAATTTATGATAACGCCATGAATTTAACCCAAGCTCAGAGGTGAATAAAGTCGTGCATCAGGACCACCCAGTCCCTTGTACTGATGTATTTACGAGTATAGGGGCATCCACTGTGTGGTAATGTGGTCCTTTAAAAGGACAATCCTTTGCAGGCCATGTGTTTGGGTCGGACCCTATAGAGAGCCAGAGTGGGAAGCTGAGCCAATCGGGATCGAGAAGGCAAGTCCTGGGGTGGGGAGGAATGTCAGTTAGAGCCAGAGAATAGACGTGGGCATTGGTCCAATCAGACCCTTGTCTTGTACGCGGGTTTATTAATTACATTGATTCATAGACTGTTCCTCGCTGAAGCCACAATGAGTTGTCTTTGAGTTTACTACGATTTAATTTCAGCTTTTGATCATCTTAAAGAGATAAATAAACTCTTCCATTGTCCCAGGTGTTCTTCATTCTTTACATCAATATCGAAAGATTATTTAAATATGGCCCAGAAAATGCCATTCAATTCAAGCAAGCTAAAAGCTGACATGATTTCCCTGCACACTCAACTTAAAGGGACCAGTCATCGTCAGTTTTCTTACACTTTACCCGTTTGTATACCGGTTCCTCTTTCTCTCTGTAGGCTTAAGGAGCCTAACTAAAGCCTCCACTGTGGCTTTCAAATCACAAAAACTTTGCTGAAATACATCAGGTTCCATCCCCTCTCGAAAAGGCCCGCACCCTGGCATCAGCTCTATGAACATTAGAGATAAAACACCAGGAAATCTCTTGATGTCAAGGAAAGAGCTGTCACAGCACGGAGTAAAAATAGGATATATGGTAAGAAAGCAGGAAATCTTCACACTGCTTCTTTACTGGAATTTATTCTGCTTGCTATAGATAAGAAAATTAACCCTTTCACTCCTGAGAGTGGGACCACACAAGCTCAGCTTGTCCTGTACTGTCTACCTGGGCTTGAGCGTTTGAGTTTTACTTTGTTTCTTTACCAGGTGAAGGTGACTGGCTCAAGAACCCATTCCTTTCAAACACATTTACAATTCCTGCCACACAATAGGAACCCTTCGCCCAAAGGCCCTGCAGCTCCGTTGCTCGAGTTTGGGACTCTGAATTTTGACTTCAACCGGGTGGAATTAGCTTCTCACCATTTTGAGATGGAGAAAACACTGAGGCACAAAATGGTACAAGTTCTGTCAGACAGAGCTCTCAGTGTTTCAAGCTCAGTTTATGTTGTTATGATGGACAGCAAACAGAGAAGAACCTAACTAATCTAACCAATCAAACTAACTAACTAACCAACCTAACTAACTAACAAAAATTGCCTTTCCTCTCTCTCCTGTTAACTGATTTTCGGCACCTCTTCTAAAGGGAGATTTATTTTATTGATTGTTGGGAAATGGATGTCACTGGCTAGACTAACATTTATTGCCCACCCCTAATTGCTCTTGAGAAGTTGATGGTGAGCTGCCTTCTTGAACCTGCTGCAGTCCCTGTGGTACACCCACAGTGCTGTTAGTGAAGAAGTTCCAAGGTTTTGACCCAGTGACAGTGAAGGAATGGCCGATATATTTCCAAGTTAGGGTGGTGAGTGGCTTGAACTGGAACCTCCAAGTGGTGGTGTTCCCATGTATCTGCTGCCCTTATCCTTCTACAGGGGAATGGTCATGGTCATGGGTTTGGAATGTGCTCCCTAAGGAGCTTTCATTATAATGGTGTACTTACACCCTCCGAAAAGATTAAAATCCATGGGATCTGCTCTCTAAACTTAAATTATGTATTGAAAGTTGTAATTGTTCACAGTCGCATCATCGCATTATAAGAAAAGCCACAGTACTGTTGGTCTAGCTTCAACAAAGCTGGGCCATCCATTGTACACAACTTACAGAACAAGCCATCAAAACCAGAAACACAAATAACAGCTCCACTTACAGTTCCAATTTCCGATTAGTCATTATTTAATTAGTTCCGATGGAAGGTGAGAATATTGGCTGCAGCAAGTCACATGAAGGATTCTTATTCTGATCGTTTATTTTCCAGTCAATCAATAAAAGCTGCCCAATGGAAAAGATTGTCACGCTCGTCATCTTAACCTGAGCAAACTCAAACCATAGAAAGAAATTAACTACTTTCATTTAGCACCTTTCATAACCTCAGAATGTCTAAACGTGCTGTACAACCACTGAAGTGTACTGACTGCTGCAATGTAAGAAATGCCTCAGCCTCTGCACTGCAAATCCCCACAAACAGCAGCGTAGTAATAACTTGATCATCTTTTCTTGAGTGATGTCAGTTTATTGAAAAATATTGGCTGGTGAAATATCACACCAGGACCTGACTCCCACTGCAAGGCACAAGTTAGGAGTGTGCTGGAATACTCCCCCCTTGCCTGGATGGGTGCAGCTCTAACAGCACTCAAGAAGCTCAACACCATCCTGGACAAAGCAGTTCTGCTAGATTCACACCCCAACCGTCACCTTAAACATCCACTCCTTCCATCACCGGTGCACAGTTTTGTATCAGCTACAAGATGCATTGCAATGATGCATCAAGGTTCCTTTGGCAGCACCTTCCAGATCTGTGACCTCTACCATCTAGGACTAGGGCAGCAGATAGTTGGGAACA
This sequence comes from Carcharhinus amblyrhynchos, assembly GCF_965287045.1. Lineage (NCBI taxonomy): Eukaryota > Metazoa > Chordata > Chondrichthyes > Carcharhiniformes > Carcharhinidae > Carcharhinus > Carcharhinus amblyrhynchos. Next base: position 2,163,730 of record NC_137339.1, read on the forward strand.
TCACCATTGAGAGGTTCCCTCCAAGCCACACTGAATGACCAGGATTTACACTGGGGGGGTGGTGTGGCAGGCCAAACAAAAGTCCCCTATTGCCCACCGTTCCTTTACTGTCTCTGGAACTCTCTCCCTAACAGCACTGTGGGTGTACCTACACCACATGAAACTCAGCAGCTCAAGAAGGCAGCTCACCATCACCTTCTCAAAGGCAGTTAGTGATGGACAATAAACGCTGGCCAGAATTGCCCCCACACCATGAACACATTGTTATAAACTCCGGCTGAGACAATAAACTGGGCTTGAATTCATTGTTGATTTGAGAGATGAATTCTCTGGCAAGCCTGACTCTGAAATGTCAGCTGAAATTATACACTCAATTGTCAAGGCATAGGGCTTGAACCCACAACCTTCTGACTCAGAAGTGAGATTGCCACCCACTGAGTTACGGCTAATAGATGCACATTAGTAAGATATTTATAAATTTAAAAATAGGTTAAATGGTTAATGGTGAAACTTTGAATACAATATTGTAACTATTCAGGTTATTTATGTAGGTCATGTATTCACAGCACGTAACACCCAGGAAGGATACTGTCTGATCTCTCTCACTGTCAGATCATAGATACACAAAATGACTCACCCCTCCCTTTAATTTTCTTGGATTTTGTATACCGGGTCAGGGAGAGAGTGGTGATGGGGACAGATGCCCATCTCCACTTTCATTGGCAATCTTTCTTTGAAAGTAAGGAATAGAAGTAACTCTAAAGAATGTTTCCATCAATTTGATCTCCCTGTGGACAAGATAATGGGATAGTCCTTGCTTTCTCTTCCTTGGAACACAGCTGAGATTGGACCTCTGGAGGATCCGAGAGTGATGACCTACCATTGAACTCCTCACAATCCCTGTCACTTAAACAGATCACCGTTTCCTGGCCAATTTTCACATTCTTTTAACATCAACAGATTTCATGGTTGGTCACAAGTAATAAAACTCACAATTAGGATTGACCCTTAAAGTGTGACACAGTTAATATCAGAACAGTGTTATTCTTGCACCTCGACAAGTACTTTTCGAATAATGGTGAGCATTTAAAGAAACACCTGCAATTATAAAATTGGAATAAAAGGGTAGAACTTTGTGAAGTTTTCTGAAGAAAGCTAAGTCTTTGTGTAGACCAGGTACAGAGCTGAAGGTATGTCGCAAGCCTTTCTTCTCTTTTGCAAGAGGATGTTGTGTTATTTTTAGCAGTTATATATAGTTAGTGGTGGATGTTACGCTGTTTAAGTATTTGCAGCTTGTGACAACTCAACAACCAAACCTCGTTAAATTTCCATAGCTTTAAGAGAGAGATTAGGTGTCGCCAACACGGGACCTTTGTTACATTTTGATCTGGGGTTTTTTACAGGTAAGTAACAAGGCTGTTGGGTAATCAATGTTTGGCTATGTTGTCTTAATGAGTTTGAATGTGATCCAGATTTTGCTCATCATTGTGGGTCAGAGGTGTTCTCATGTGAGAGTTTTCCAGTAATGTTCCTTGGTTATCTTGCTGTAAATACCAGTAGTGAGATCTGATTGATTAGGGTTCAGCCGGACTGGTTAGGAAGTTGCTAAAATCAGTCTCTGTGATCCTCGGATAAAGAGAGACTATTCAACCATGACCTCTCCTCTTATTGACCTTGAACTGTGTTAGAAACTGTATCTTAGGTGAAGACAGAAAAAGTCTTCATTTTAATATCTCCTAGTTGATAAGCCCACCAACAACCTCTGTCGAGATTCTCATGGTCAGAAAGGTCTTCCAGCATCCAGGGGATTGGGCCTCAGATTGTGCCTCTAATTTTAACAACTGGGCCATCGGTGGAACAGAGAGACAAGGGTGAAAAGTGAAATGGGAAAAGTGAGAGTGATGCTTTGGTCATGTGGAAAGGACATTGTAGTTAGAACCTTCATCTTCTTTCCTTCAATCAGAGTGATAGCCAGCAATGTCTTGCAAGTGAGATGTTCCAGATTCAAATGATTTGTTCCAATCGAATATCTGAGCATTTGACAGGTGCCATGAGAAAGTCATTTATTTCTGTTCTTTGAGAAGGGGGTGGAGAGCTGCCTTCTCGAACTGCTGCCGTCTGTGAGGCGTAGGTACACCCACCGTGCTGTTAGGGAGGGGATTCCAGGATTCTGACCCAACTACGATACAGCAAGTTTTAAAGATCATTACACAAAGAGTTTGTAAAAAAAATCAAAACAAAATCCTTCAAAGATTGGATTGAATATAAAAGTAGGGAGGTCTTGCTGCAGCTGTATAGGGCATTGGTGAGGCCACAGCTGGAGTACTGTGTGCAGTTTTGGGCGCCGCACCTGCGCAAGGATATTTTGGCCCTGGAGGGAGTGCAGAGGAGGTTTACTAGGCTGATACCGGAGTTGAGGGGATTGAGCTATGAGGAGAGGCTGAATAAACTAGGCTTGTACTCGTTAGAGTTTAGAAGAATGAGGGGAGATCTCATTGAGACGTATAAGATGATGAATGGGATGGATAGGATAGAGGTGGAGAGACTCTTCCCGCTCAAAAAAGACAGTAGGACTAGGGGGCACAGCCTCAAGATAAAGGGGAGGCAGTTTAGAACGGAGTTGAGGAGGAACTTCTTCACTCAAAGGGTGGTGAATCTCTGGAATTCTCTGCCCGTTGAAGTGGTGGAGGCTGCCTCGCTAAATATTTTTAAGAAGCGGGTTGATGGGTTCTTGATAAGAGAGGGGATTAAGGGTTATGGGGAGAGGGCGGGAAAGTGGAACTGAGCCACAACAGATCAGCCATGATCTTATTGAATGGCGGGGCAGGCTCGAAGGGCTAGATGGCCTACTCCTGCTCCTATTTCTATTTCTTATTCCAATTGCTCACAAAAGTACAGTCATCAAGTCATACAGAAAAGTGTCCCTGTAGGCTCAGCGAACCTGTACCGACAAAACTACACTAAATCTACACTCACCCCACTCACCAGCACTTGGCCCTTAGCCTTGAGTGTTATGACATTTCAATGCTCATCCAGGTACTTTTTAAAGGTTGTGAGGTTTCCTGCCAGTGCTCCAGCTGTGGCCTCACCAACATTTTGTACAATTCTAACATAACCTCCCTGATCTTATAATTGATTTAATTACTAACAAAGGTAGGTGTCCCATTTGCCTTCTTAACCACCCAACTCACCTGTCTTGCTGCCTTGAGGGATATGTAGACCATCACCCCTAAATCCCTTGGGTCCTCTGAGCTTCCCAGTGACCTGCCATTCCAGACAGGACATTCCAGGCTCCCATTACCCCCGGGTGAAAAATTATTTCCTCAAATCTCCTCTAACCTCCTGCCCCTTACCCTAGAATTATGTCTCCTCGTTATTGACCCTTCAACTAAGGGGAACAGCTGCTTCCTATCCATCCTATCCATACTTAACATAATCTTACACGTCTCAGTCATGTCCCCCCTCAACCTTCTCTAGTCCAATGAAAACAACCCAAGCCTATCCAGTCTCTCTTCATAGCTCAAATACTTCATCCCAGGTGGCAACATGGTGAATCTCCTCAGCACTCTCCCCAGTGTAATCATCTATAGTGAGGTGACCAGAACTGCACACAGTATCCAGCTGTGGCCTCATCAACACTTTGTACAATTTCAACGTAACCTCCCTGCTCTTATAATTGATGCCATGACTGATAAAGGTAGGTGTCCAATTTGCCTCCTTGACCACCCTATTCACCTGTCCTGCTGCATTCTGGGCAGTTTGGACCATCACCCCTAGATCTCTCTGTTCCTGTGACCTTAGTGTCCTGTCATTCACTGAGTACTCCTTTGTCTTGTTTTTCCTTCCAAAGTACATCACCTTGCACTTTTCAGGGTTAAATTCCATTTGCTGCTGACCTGTCCATCTGCCCGGCCTATTTAAACCTCCCTGCAACCCAAGGTGCCAATTTCAGGACTAAGCTTTAAAAAGAATACATCTCTTCAATCATCTGATTGCTACTCACCTTAATCCCCATGAGTCATTGCAAAATAAGCACAGAAAAGTCAGATAATCTTGGCAAGATTGCACAGTTCCTGGAAAATCAAACTGAATGTTAATTACTAAACTGGAACTCTCAGAAGTCATTCAGATATAATTGGTTATGACTAAATCAGAAGCTATCTCACTCATTACACACAATGTAAATATAAAAAACATGTTGTAACAAGAACACCGACTTACTTTGGGCTGTGCCCTTTCAGAATGGGCATGTCCTGGATACTAGGCAGATGTAAGCTAGCCTCCTGAGCTCTCTGAATCAAGTTGTTGTGTACAGTGTCCGGGAGTGCATGATGTGGGTAAAGGGCACCTGAAATAGGATTGGTTCATTCCTGAAACTGGGCCTTCGAACCTTCAAACTTCTGATTTTAAATAACATTTGTTGCCAGCATAAAAATAAGATCCAGTGGTACTGAGGATGAAAAGAGCTCTTGTGACGTTGTTGCTTCATCATTCTTGAGGCTTCAGTGAATATTAAAGTGTTTCCCCAATTCCACTAAACATTGTCAATGTACAATCCATTCACTTTTCTATCTGTTCCTCAGCATTGTGGACACAAAGTACAACTGGGTATCATTGGGATGCAAATACTTTGTATTTCATTTGCGCTTTAAATATTGGCATAAATAATTAAATATCTTCCTCATCGTGTAAATAAATTAAATCCCTGTCCTGGGAGAGTGGGGTGTGTACTGTGGACTATTACTCATCAAGGCTGTACGGGAAAGTGCTTCTGGAACTTTTGCCCATCCCACTTCACCTCGATCTAAAGATCGAATTAGGTGAGAGGACCAAGCAACAGAAATTTCCTGACAATCTTAAAAATACAGACACATTCCACAGGTGGTCAGAGTAGCAGATGGCAGGTAAGGTTCAGTGCAGGATGGATGTAAAATACTGCACTTGGAAAGAGGCAGACATCACGTACATCACATATGATGCTACAGTGCTGAGACTTCAGAAACTGGGTTACCCAAATACTCAAAATATCCAACCACTTTGGAGTAAAAATCAAAAAACGTGAATGGAATGCTGAAAATAGATGAGTTAGATCAAGTGACCTGTTTTAAGCTGTACTTTCAATGTGATCTCATGATCCGCACAGTAGGACATGTCAGAGAAAGATACGATCAAACTTTAATTTTACTTTAATCAGTCAACAAACCAGGGAAAGATTTCCTTACATTTATATAGCACCTATCATAACCTCAGCATTTTAGAGACAATGAAGTAATCTTGAAATGAAATGTAGCGAATGGTCTGAATCCTCTGTCCAGGTTTAGTCACCTGTAACACATGGTGTGACACAGCCCAGGATCAAAGTGAGGGTAAAAAGCCTGAGTTCTGAACACAGATGGGACAAGAGACAAATGTGAGGTGATGATTGGATATTCTGCTCAATGGTGTTTAAAGTGTGTACCTGGAAAATGATTTCTAACTAAATTGTGACCATGGGAAAGCAGACAGTGGTGCACATTTGTAAAAAGCAAACTTAGAAATGATGTCAGGAGGTGCCCCATTGAACATGAAGCAATACTCAGAATAATCTCTCACCGAGAGGCAAAGATCATCCAATTATTCAAGGAACATTAAACACTGCACTTGGGGCGAGGGACTTCAGGGCTGCTCTGTGTGGATGAACTAAGATGAGCCAAATAGCCCTGATCTTCATTACTCTTGTGGATGATGTGTAGTAGACCAGAACAGATTCTCCCAACTGTTCAGCCATGTCTGTGGTCTGCTTTGGCACTCTGAATAAGGTGTAGCCAAGATATGTATTATTAATTTTAGGAATGGACAGTTTGGCATTAATAATTGATATTTTTTGGAATTTACAATCAGTTCTATAATGGTGCTGCATTATCTCAACAATTGACACGTCCTCAACCTCAGGAGTGGCACCCACCCGCTAACACATCCATTTTACCAGTTGTGACTTTGTGAATGAAATTGTCAAGTTGGTGCTAATTAAGGTTGATTTCTTCTTGCTTTGTTATCCCTTGAATCAACACGTGAATTTCTGCACCCATTAGAGCAAGGTGACCCTATCCTCTGCGTCTCAATTGGATTTCCTTTGACCCCGAAAAGGTCGCGCAGGTTAAAGGACAATATTCTAACACGTTGTGACATGAGTCACTTTGGGGAGTGGGAGAGCGATTCACATTGACTGAAAGCAAGAGTGAAGAAATTGGGTCAACTGCCTCATGGGGCTGTTAAAAGCTGCTCCAATCAGTTATAAAAGATTCATGCACTTTGGAAACAAAAGGAGATTGGCTAATGCTTTTCCCAGTTGTTTTCCATTGCTAGTTAGGTTTACAGCCTGTGACAGGGTGCAGCAGTTATATTCAGTGTGATAAATGTGTTCCGGCGACACCCTTATGCTTTGTTTCTGAAATCATAATATCTAACAACACTGTAAGAAGGCTGCTTAACCTGCTGAGTGTTTCCAGCATTTTATTTCAGTTGCTGGGAGCGATTGTTTTGTCACACAGCAGAGTTTACAATTTATTTTCTTGATTCTTCCATGGGATGTTGGTGTCACCAGCAAGGCAGGCATCCATTACCCATCCCTAATTACCACAACTGAGCAGCTTGCTAGATCATTCCCGAGCCCAGGAGGAAAGATACTGTTAAACAGGGAAATAAGAATCCTGCTCCAAACTGTTTTTTTCCTATTGTGAGGGGCTTTTAAGAGTTAACCACATTGCTGTGACTCTGGAGTCACATGTAGGCCAGGCCAGGTAAGGCTGGCAGATTTCCTCCCCTAAAGAACATTAGATGGGCTTTTAACATCAGTAGATGGTGGTTTCTGGTCATCATTACTAGGACAACTATAGACTGGTCAGCTTAACTTCTGTAGTAGGGAAAATGCTTGAATCTATCATCAAGGAAGAAATGGCAAGACATCTGGATATAAATTGTCACATTGGTAAGACACAGCATGGGTTCATGAAGGGAAGGTCATGTTTGATTAATTTGGTGGAATTCTTTGAGAACATTACATGTGCAGTGGACAGTGGGGAACCTGTTGGTGTGGTGTATCTGGATTTCCAGAAGGTATTTGACAAGGTGCCACATCAAAAACTGCTCCATAAGGTAAAGATGCACAATGTTATGGGTAATGTATTAGCATGGATAGAGGATTGGTTAACTAACAGACAGCAAAGAGTGGGGGTAAATGGGTGTTTTTCTGGTTGGCGATCAGTGATTAGTGATGTGCCTCAGGGATCCGTGCTGGGATCGCAATTGTTTACAATTTACATAGATGATTTGGAGTTGGGGACCAAGTGTAGTGTGTCAAAATTCACAGATGACACTAAGATGAGTGGCAAAGCAAAGTGTGCAGAGGATGCTGAAAATCTGCAAAGGGATATAGATAATCTAAAGTGCATGGGTGAGGGTCTGGCAGATGGTAAATGTGAGGTCATCCACTTTGATAGGAGTAGCAGCAAAATGGACTATTTAAATTGTAAAAAATTGCAGCATGCTGTTGTGCAGAGGGACCTGGGTGTCCTTGTTCAGGAATCTCATGGAGTTGGTTTGCAGGTGCAGCAGGTAATTAAGAAGGCAAATGGAATTTTGTCCTTCATTGCTAGAGGGATAGAGTTTAAAAACAGTGAGGTTATGTTGCAGCTGTATAAGGTGCTGGTGAGGCCACACCTGGAGTACTGTGTACAGTTTTGGTCTCCTTACTTGAGAAAGGATATACTGGCACTGGAGGGGGTGCGGAGGAGATTCACTAGGTTGATTCCGGAGTTGAGAGGGTTGGCTTATGAGGAGAGACTGAGTAGACTGGGGCTATACTCATTGGAATTAAGAAGAATGAGGGGAGATCTTATAGAAACATATAAGATTATGAAGGGAATAGATAAGATAGAAGCAGGGAAGTTGTTTCCACTGGCAGGTGAAACTAGAACTGGCCTCAAAATAAGGGGAAGCAGATTTCGGACTGAGTTGAGGAGGAACTTCTTCACACAAAGGGTTGTGAATCTGTGGAATTCCCTGCCCAGTGAAGCAGTTGAGGCTCCCTCATTGAATGTTTTTAAGGTAAGGATAGATACATTTTTGAACAGTAAAGGAATTAAGGGTTATGGTGAGCGGGCGGGTAAGTGGAGCTGAGTCCACAAAAAGATCAGCCATGATCTTATTGAATGGTGGAGCAGGCTCGAGAGGCCAGATGGCCCACTCCTGTTCCTAGGTCTTATGTTTTTATGACAATGGTTTTCAATATCAGAATTATTCAGTATTTTTTTAAAAATCTTTCGACTTTTTATTATTAATTGAATTGAAATTGCACCAGACTTGGTGAGATTTGAACCCGTGTCCCCAGAGCATTAGCCAGGGCCTCTGGGTGATAATACCATGCCACCTTCTCCCCCAGTTTCTTAAATTGAATGTCTCATTTCAGAGAAATTCTGCTTCAATAGTGAACCTCCCCAGGGCAGGTAAAAAGCCACTGGCACCTGGGAAACCACCGCAGCGATTTTGGCCAAATTCCACAGCTTTACTTGTACAGAATATCAGTTTTTGGATTCAACATACATTGCGTGTTTTAACTTTTGCTGTTGAGATCATCTATCTGAGCTGGAACGTGGCTTGGAATTAATGTCAGTCAGCAAGTGGATAGATTCATTAAAGCACATTTTCCAAAAACACCTGAAGTGCCCAGTGTCGCGTTGACTGAAATTGGGCTTTGGCTTTTCATCAGCGTATTTCTAGCTAACGTGCTTCAATCACACATTCCCACGTTACCTGCACCATAATTTAGTGTTAATGTTCAGGTTCACTCCTGTGTTGGCACATGGCCTCAGGTCCAGGTTTATTGTGGAGAAGTTGATACTTTTCATTCACAGCCAATTGGTGATTTTCTGAGTAACATTATTGAATTAATTTCTGCCAATTTCTCAATCTCCTGTTCAATCTACAGGAAAATATGTTAATTAAATATTTCCCAGTCAGCAAGGGGTAAAATCTATCTGAATGGACTAGGATTGAAGAAGGGACTCAGTGTGTGATACACTCCAGCACCCAGGCACATCTGAGAGAATAGTGTCACTTTTTACTCAGAGTGAATATCATAGAATCATAGAATCCTACAGTGCAGAAGGAGGTCATTCGGCCCATCGAGTCTGCACTGACAACAATCCCACACGGGCCCTATCCCCATAAACCCACACATTTACCGTAGCTAGTCCCTCTGACACTGAGGAGCAATTTAGCATGACTAATCAACCTAACGCACATACCTTTGGAGTGTGGCAGAAACTGGAGCACCTGGAGGAAACCCATGCAGACATGGGGAGAATGTACAAACTCTACGCGGACAGTGACCCAAGCTGGGAATTGAACCTGGGTCCCAGGCGCTGTGAGGCAGCAGTGATAACCACCGTGCCGCCCCAGGATATGAATCCTGAATGTTAACTAGACCCCAAACCATGTTGGAACATGGATTCTTTTCTTGATATCAGATTTATTCACAGAATGTAGCATTCCTGATCTCTGCCCCTTACTTTCCAACACAATGTCCCGAAGCCAAAGAGAAAATGCTGGAAAATCTCAGCAGGTCTGGCAGCATCTGTAAGGAGAGAAAAGAGCTGACGTTTCGAGTCCAGATGACCCTTTGTCAAAGCAAATGTCCAGAACCCCTTTCTGAATTCTTTGGAGAATACCAAAAAAACAAATTAAACTAATAAACAAATTGACAACCCCTTAAAGGGACACTACCATAATATCAAAAGTTTAAAGGAAACTTAATTAAATTGAATTAATATTTTGAGTTGTGATAGTGTACCCAACCCCTATGGCATCCACCAGCCATGGAAGCAGACCAGCAGATACTGCATGCTCCCTGTCCAGACTCACTTACATGTAGCCACGGAAGAGAGGCAGACAGTCAGAGTGAATGACCTTCTCACCTACCTGCTGGTCTGGATCTTATAACCACCTTGGCTCAGCCGAGGATCATGCTAACGAGGAAGGTGTTTGATTCATCTGCCCCTCTCTCTGTGCCAAGTGGATAAAGATCAGCAGTGGAGAATATAACAAAACGCTGAGGAACAGCTTCCTCAAATAATCAGAAAAGGGCTTCAAGCTCACCTGACCTGTAAACACATGGAACACGGATCCTTGGAGGCTGTGGGTGATACGGGCAGCCCAGGACTCTATCAACGATCACAGCCATTTGCTGAACGAGACTGCTCATGACCCACCAATCGCAGGAGGCCTCAGGCAGACACGGCACTCTCCATCTCCAGAATACCCGGGTGTGGATGTAGCAGTCAGGTCAAACAAACCCCTCCACAAACCTAATAATGGGTATCTTAGCCTGGCCCAGGAACACAACTGAGTGCCTCGCTTGGCCATTTCAGAGCACAGATAAGAGTCAATCACGTTGCAGTGGATTGGGAGTCACATGTAGGCCAGACTGGGTAAGGATGGCAGGTTTCCTTCTCAGATGGACTAGGTGGTTTTTTTTACGAGGGTGGGTTAAAGATCAATAACTGGGGTGATGTATGGGTCAGTGCAGGTGAGAATGACAGCAGCATTAATGAACAAATTAGGTTTTCCTGCCAAACTAGCAGTGTCATTGTCACATTGACCGCCTTTTACTTCCTGGATTCAGCTTCTTATCTGTAGGCAGCTGTACATCCTCTGCAGTTGCCCAACAAGCCCTTCAGTTACATCAAACAGCCACCAATGAGTTACAGGCTGCGTGAGTTCTACATGGTACACAGCCATATTCTCAGATTTTCATTGGAGCGGAGAAGACTGAGGGGCGACCTGATGGAGGTGTACAAGATTATGAGGGGCATGGACAGGGTGGAGAAGGAGCAACTGTTCCCCTTTGTTGAAGGATCAGTCCCACTATTTAAGAAAGATTGTAGAGATAAGCCAAGGAACTACAGACCGGTGAGTCTCACGTCTGTGACTGGGAAACTACTAGAGAAGATTCTGAAAGAGAGAATCTATTTCCATTGGGAGAGGCAAGGTTTGATCAGGGATAGTCAGCATGGCTTTGTCAGAGGGAGGTCATGCCTAATAAATTTGATTGAATTTTTTGAGCATTTAACCAAATGTGTGGATGAGGGTAGTGCAGTCGATGTAGTTTACATGGATTTCAGCGAAGCCTTTGACAAAGGCCCACACGGGAGACTTATTAAGAAGACAAATGCACATGGGATACAGGGTGATCTGACAAGGTGGATTCAAAATTGACTTAGCGGGAGGAGATAAACAGGTGGTGTCAAACTGCTGCTTTAGCGACTGGAGAATAGTGACCAGTGGCATACCACAGGGATCTGTGCTATGTCCCTTATAGTTCATTTATATAAGTAACATAGATGAGTATGTGGGGGGTAGGATCAGTAAGACACAAAGATTGGCCGGGTGGGTGACAGTGAGGTTGAATGTCTTGGGTTACAGAAAGAATGGACAGATAAGTGGCAGCTGGAATTTAACCCTGAAAAGTGTGAGATGGTACACTTTGGAAGGAGTAATTTGACAAAGAAGTATATTATGAAAGGTCTGACACTGGGAATTTCCGAAGAACAAAGGGACCTTGGCATGTTTGTCCAGAGATCTCTGAAGGTGGAATGGCAGGTGAATAGGGTGGTGAAAAAGGCACATGACACACTCGCCTTTATCAATCGGGGTATAGATTACAAAAGCAGAGAGGTCATAATGGAATTGTGGAGAACTTTGGTGAGGCCACAGCTGGAGTACTGTGTTCAGTTCTGGTTATCACATTCTCGGAAGGACATGAACACACTGGAAGGGGTGCAGAGGAGATTTACCAGAATGTTCCCTGGGATGGAACATTTAAGTTACAAAGAGAGGTTGGATAGGCTTGGGTAGTTCTCATTGGAGCAGAGAAGACTGAGGGGACCTGATTGAGGTGTTCAAGATAATGGGGGGCATGGAGAGGGTGGATAGGGAGCAGCTGTTTCCCTCAGTTGAAAGGTCAGTTATGAAGGGACACAGGTTAAAAATGAGAGGTGGAAGGTTTAGGGGGAATGTGAGAAAAATCTTTTTTATCCAGAGGGTGGTGAGGGTCTGGATTACACTGCCTGGGAGGGTGGTGGGGGTGGGATGCCTCACATCCTTTAAAAAGTATCTGGATGAGCACTTGGCACCTCACAACATTCAGGGCCCTGGGCCAAGTGCTGGCAGATGGGATTAGATGGGGGGGGGGATCAGGTGTTTATCGTGTGTCAGATTCGATGGGCTGAAGCGCCTCTTCAATGACTATTTAAGGAGTGGGTGATAGTGCCCATCTGACCAGCAATGCCCACATCCCCAGAGTTGAACTTTTTAAATATTAGACTGAGCGAGTGGAAGGTTATCAGGAAAATTAGGCTCATTTCTCTGGATTGGGACAGTTCCAAGTCCACCCTTCACTGTTCAGTAGCTGCCTTTATATCTGTCGTTAGTTTGAATGGATTTGGATATTTCAACTCATTTCGTGCATCTTGTAATGAGTGGAGGTCTGTGATATAACTGATGTGACCAGAGTACGAAGATTGAATCAGTGGTGAAAAACAGTCATAATGAATGTACAGATGAAATATTGCAATCATTTTAACCGTGTGTTCCAACTCACAATTTCCCATGAAGGGAGATAAAAACAAAGCTCTGACATTAAACAGATCAAGAGAGACTTTGATTGTTTAATGTAAAAAAGTATTTAGGGAAAAATTATACAATGACGAATGATAGGGGGAGAGAAGAAAAGATCACCTCGGATTAATAGAGCAATTTCTGTGTGAGAACACTGCAGAAACGGACTAATGGAAGGTCATAAAAGATAATTAAACATAGCATGTGGAAAAAAATTGCCACACAAACCCTGAGGCAGCAGGAGAAAAATAAGGAGATACGGGCGGTGAGGCTGCAAAACCAGCACTAAACCAAAGAGAAAAATGAGATGAATAATGAATCAAAAAGATAAAATAGATGAGAAATATAATTTTGCCTTTAAGATGGCAACAGAGTGGAGGTTTAATGTGGGTGATGGTTGAATACAAAGGAATCGATGCTGATTGCTATTCTCTACACTTCACCAGAAAGGTGCATTTGAACAGGTTCATTAACTTAACTGAGCTGTATATTCCAATCATTGAAACAAAGAACACCCGTTTCTGTGGCCTCTTCCATGACCTCAGGAGGAGCCAAGGTGCTTCACCACAAACTAATCACTTTATGAAGAGTGGACCTTGGTGTTGTGAGGAGAAATACGGATGTCAATTTGTGCAGAACAATGTCCAACAAACAACAATCGGATAAATGAGCAACTGCTTTACTGATGTTAGTTGAGGGATTCACAAGAAATTCCCTATCATTCTTCACCCAGGGCAGGCAGGGTCACAGATTAACACCTCATCCCAAAAAACCCAACCAATTTTAGATATTGCACTAAAATGTCAGGTGATGTGAGTGAGACATGAACCCATGACCTTCTGAGTCAGAGGTAAGAGTGATACCCACTGAACCACAGCCAACACTGCACTAAAACTGAAACCGATTGCATCTACACTCTTTGTCCTCTCTATTCTCCCAGTTCCTCAATGACACTGGATTGCTTTTGTCCACCAAAGAACAGAGCTGGTGGTTTAATTGAGGTGTCCAGAGCGATGGGTTTCATTGTGTGTCGCAGCTGAGTGAAATCCTTTTAAATTTTATCAAATAGTTGTTGGTGAGTTTAGCTGTGTAATTTAGAGAATCCTTCATATCTCTCCTCTCATTCTGAGTAACAGCTATGATTATGTTGATGTACAAACATGAAATGGATATTAGCTTCAAGCAGCTTTTACAATAATCCCACTGGTGCCAAAGAATTTGCCAAACATTTTGTTCTCTTCGAGGAGATTAAAAATTCTGGTGTAATATACCACAGGATCTGGCAGAATGCCGAGGAGAGGGGGCACTCTAAAAGCATGAATTTAGATTTAAAAAAGGGGAGTTTTAACATAGGTGAATAGGATGGGGGAAGGAGAATGGGGGTGGATCAGGTGTGGGTGGGGAGATAAATGGGTAAAATATTCCAATTTGGGAAGCACTGTCTGAGCTTCCATTTCCAGATGTTACAGAGGTGACGGAGGAAAGGTTAGTCAACCTGCGCCAGGACATCTGCCACCATTTTAAATATGTTCATAAGCTGGAAGCCTCATATTTAACTGTGCTCTGAGGAACCACAGGAATTGCAGATGGATGAGGACAGGTTCGGGGAGTTCTGAAGCATGAGTGGTCTCTCCCAGATTCCCGAGTCCCTCTAACATCAGATCCATCCTGCTCCAAGAGGTAGGATCTGTCTGCTTCTCAGCTTGTTCCAGCACTCTCTCCTCCCAAGTGGAAGGCAAACCCATCAATCTGGCTGAGTTCGAAATATCTGGTCAATGGCAGAAGACACACACTGTTAAATCAGAACTCCACTGTGTATGAGGAGATCAAAAGTCCCCTATATGCTACTGAACCCCACATCCCCAAACACCACCATCCCACAAATTAACCTCAACTCTCAAACATTCCAGGGAGCTGAATTTCACTCCTCACGGAGGAATAGCTGACAATCAGCACCAGGTGTGGCAATGCTCCCAGTGACATACCAGTGTTAATCATAAAGAGGTTCCCTGGATTGTGCCAGCATTGCTATCAATATTAACTGGGGGCATGTCCTAGGTCTGTTCAGCCACTGTGCTGGGAAGTACCTCTGCCTTATCTGAACCATCAGGTACACCCGTCTGATCAGGAAATGAGCCGAACCCACAGAAAGAGGAAGTTTATATGTTGGTAGACCCAATCGGTCAGGAAGAGTTCGGTCAACAAACGGTTGCACTGATAACCTGCTCTAAAAGATTTTTAAATGAATGTGATTTTAGATATTTAGCTCCAATGTGAAGCTAAGATACACCTGTGCTGGAATGTATAAACTGTTATGTGAAAAAAATAACAAAGCAGATGAGATGACAATTTTGGAGAGTTTGTTCAGAATGTAACTCCTGTAATGTTCCACTGAAAGCAAAGAGCTTTATCAACCTGTGAAGCTCTGATATATACAGCACTGATAGTTGAGTGCAGAGATGCACAAAGGAAGAGTCTTTGACATGAGGATGAGTTTCTTTTAATCATGGACTGATTTTTGAGAAGATAGAGGGTGAGATGGACAAAGGTTGGTAGAATGCAATGAAGAAAGCTTTAAAATCAACTGACTTTCCCCTCACTCTAACTCCAGCACTGCCTCCGATTGAGGCTACGGGGAAACTCGGATGATTACTTAAGGTTGAGCAAAGTAACAATTTTGTCATTTGTGTCATATAGACACCATGCGATCCAAAAAGAACGGAAAGAAAAGATGATAAATATGAATTAGAAGCTTAAGCCAAGATTTGTTCTTTGCAGCCAGTGAGAGGAACTGAGCGGAATGGACAGATTTGTAAGCTTGTGAAAAAATGAGGTAGAGACAAGACAATGCAGTCTTTGATTTTAACATAATTGCGAATGCAAAAAAGGGCAAGAATGTGTAGGATGGTATGGTTTGGGCCTTGGGGGAGAATGGGAGGAAAGTCCAGAGTGACAATGATCGTAATTGTATTGATTAAGCCAGGAGAATCTAAAGGGACTGATGAGAGAGAACAAGGTTGTACAACCGGCCTTCCAGCAAGAGTCACTCAAGGTCACATTGACTTCCCTGGCAAAGGACAGGAGATGGAATAAAACAAAATTTCTTACTTCACTTCCACTAGCTTATTTCAAATACTTGATATCAAATCAGAGAGAAGGCAGTAATTCTGGAACGAGCTTGTCATTTTAATTTGAGATAAGTTGGAAGGCACCGTGTATGAAATCATTTGTTTATCTTACACCATGTCCAATGAAACCTTGAATCTGCTGCTTTCCTTCAGTTTTTATCCTTTGTCTCCTTACTGAAATACTCACAAATAATTGATTTTTGATAGGTTTTCAAAGTGACCTTTTTCTATTCTTTTTATCCGTGGTTGCCTGCTCACTGAACAGCTAAACGTGTAGCTGATTGGACTAATACATAAAGTATATGGTAGAGATTCTCAATGTATAGATGTGTAACGCCTGGGACTTTAAGCCTACTTGCAGCACAGTGCTGTGTGCTAACTCTATAATCCTTACTGATGTGGATAATGTGGCATCCACATTCTCATAAATAGACTGCATTCACCTGATCCATCGTCGTCACTTCCGATCACCTGTAGAATAATTCTCTTACAGAAATAACAGCTTCTTTATCACTCCAGGGCCACCTCATTCTGTTGTTTTTAGCCTGTGGAATTTGTCCACATGACCTCACTGTGACGTAACGACAGTACCACTTGCTCACCCTCTGCATTTAACAAATGCCAAGTAATGGAGCGAGCCAGGAAAAACAAGGCAGGAAATTCCTCAGAGTGTAAATGTAATTCCTGAATTTAGATACGGTGTAGAAATAAATATATAAATGCAAAGCAGGGAAGTTTGCCAAACCTATATCCAACCTTGGTTAGACCACACTTGGAGTACGCTGTGCAATTCTGCTTGCCATATTATAGAAAGTATATAGTGGCAGCAAAGGAGGAGCAGAGAAGATTACAAGGATGGTGACAGAAATGTGTGGGTTTACACATTAGGAAAGGATTGACAGGCTGGGGCTCCTTTCTCTGAAAAATAAATTCTGAGGGATGACCTGATTGGAGTCTTTACAATGATGAAATGTTTTTGTTGGAGTGGATGTGGGGATAATGTATCCTCTTGTGGAGAAGAGCCTAATGTCAGATACTCCCCAAGAAATCTGATTGGGAATTTAGGAGAAACTTCTTCACTCAGAGAGTAGTGAAAACTTGGAACATTGCCTCAGAGAGTGTCCAGGTGAATTGTAGAGATGTATTGAAGGGAAAAATAGACAAATATATGAGAGAGAAAAAGGAATAGAGGATTTGATTTGATTTATTATTGTCACATGTATTAACATACAGTGAAAAGTATTGCTTCTTGCGCACTATACAGACAAAGCATACTGTTCATAGAGATAGAAAGGAGAGAGTGCAGAATGTAGTGTTACAGTCATAGCTAGGGTGTAGAGAAAGATCAACTTAACGCAAGGTAAGTCCATTCAAAAGGCTGACAGCAGCAGGGAAGAAGCTGTTCTTGAGTCGGTCGGTACGTGACGTCAGACTTTTGTATCTTTTTCCCAACGGAAGAAGGTGGAAGAGAGAATGTCCGGGGTGCGTGGGGTCCTTAATTATGCTGGCTGCTTTACCAACGCAGCAGGAAGTGTAGACAGAGTCAAGGGATGGGAGGCTGGTTTGTGTGATGAATTGGGCTGCATTCATCACCTTTTCTAGTTCCTTGCAGTCTTGGGCCATACCAAACCATACTAGGGTTATAGTAGATGTAAATGGGGAAAGATGGGAGGGGATTGAGTGGCGCATTAGCACCGCTATGGACTTTTTGTGAGCCCTATATCGTATGTATCTGGAGAAGAGGGATACTTTGGCACATTGTGCCTACACCTGACACTTTGAAAAGACTAACCAAATATCACATTCCCAAACTCTCACAATGTTACTATTGAATTTGTTTCCACCACCCTTTTAGATAGTTCATTTCTGACCATAAAGCACCATGTTAAAAAATTCCCCATACCTCTCTGACCCTTTTACCTTGAATCCTAATAAATAAATCTCTGATGCTCAAAGGAGGAACACTTCCAACTACACCAATCTCTCCAATGAAATGAAATGGGGTTTATAAGACAGCTAGGAATAACACAAAGTACTGCGGGAATCGGAAACAGAAACAGAAGCTGCTGGAAAATCTCAGCAGGTCTGGCAGTGTCCGTGGAGAGCGAAGATAGAGTTAATGGCGCTGATTTTGCCGGCACGCTGCTCCAGAATCGAAGCTCGTAGAACAGCATTCTCCATTGGCCTCAGGCGAGCGTGCAGGTAAAATTCCGGCCAATGTTTTGAGTCCGTATGACACTTCTTCAGAGCTCCAGAATTTCAGAACTCAATTTTCTCTCTCCAGCGTTCCATCCATTCCCAATTTGTTATCGTTGGAGTTGGAGCTTGAAGCTAGAAGCTCTGCTTGTATGTGTCCTTGTGTAGGATGTGCTGAGCAGTAATAGCATGTTTACCCACAGAGATCAGGTTCGTGGAGGGGATGCATCAGCGAGACTTTTCGCTTCTGGGCAATCCCAAACACTGGTGCTGTCGGTGTGAACCCAAATGGCTTCAAAAGCAAAACTTACTGCTGGAAAGTCCTGATGATGCTCCATTATCCAGTTCCCAAAGTAACCCGTTGGACAAAGCAGCAGAAATCAGTCAGTGCTCATGGAAAGGAGAATGGAAAAAATTCTCCAACAACTTCAATCATCATGGCAGAGTAGGCTGTGGTCTGAGTGCTGGTAAATGGGATTAGTGTAGACTGGTATTTGATGGTTGGCATAGACATGGTGGGCTGAAAGGCCAGTTTCTGCACTGTGTGACTTTGTACAATGAGCAGGACAGGGAATTATTTATGGAGGAAATGTGACTGACAGGCGGATTACTTGCCGACAGTTACTCTGGAGTCCTGTTTTAATATCTTGCTTTTGGCTTTGTTCCTAGAAGCTTGTAATCTAATTGATCCTTTGCTTTTATGATGTCCCTGATTAATATTATCTGTATAGTCAACAAAGGTGAGTTAATTAATTATACACCAACATGACTGACTGCCTTGTAAGATGATTAAAAATGCATTTACAAAGGAAGGTTAAGGCTCCATAATGATATTAATTGCGACATTTTCTTTTTTAATTGCAGTGTTTCTCTATTCATGCCTTTGACAGAAGCATCTTTTCCAAACTCCTGTCCTTTCATCTCCTTTTAACCCTGTGCGTACTGTGACCCAGCAAGAAAGAATCCAAGGTGCTAAGGACAGAAATGATTCATTTTGTTGCACCTGAGTCTTCTGATAACTTTCACTTGAGTGTTTCTGAAAGATATGCTGTCAAAGTTTTTCACCTTGTACTCATCAGGACTAACAACCAATTGTAGACTATCAGTCGGGTTGGCAGTGTAACTCACACTTGCTAAAATGCCATATATATTCATATGTAGAGACCTGTACTCTGCAGGCAAAAAGCATATGTCCAGGCATTGGAGTTGTTTTGAATAAAAACAGAGGACACGGGTTCCTTGGTGCATTTCCCATTGCACTGACTTGACCAATCAGAGGCAACTGCCAAACGATCCTTTCCTCATGCAGAATAAGTTGCTGTTCCCTTTGAAATTTAGTATTCTTGCATCTGTTCTGATGAGTACAAGATGAAAAGCTCTGACAGCATGTCTCTTTTATCAGCAGTGCTCAGGTATTGCACTGGCAAACAACTAATTAAAATTTTTAAGCTTCAATTAAATGCAGCGACCGTGAATTCTGCCTCTAACAGCAGTCACTTAGCCAGGTTGGTTCCACTCAAACTCAGGGCTGCAGCATCATGTGTTTAAGGAGCTGCAGTTACCTGACCATCACTGACCTTGTAACTTCCCTCTTTTTTTATCCTTTTGCCCCCAACTTGCAGATAGATGCTTTCTCTGTTTTCAAAGAAATGTTTTAAAAGTCTCATTATGAAGAGGACCGTTTGAAGTCCTTGTTCAGGGATTGGATTGAAAATTACGGGAATGATTATATCCCATTGGTCAATCTGAGCTTCCAATGGATTTGATTGTTCTGATTGGCTGAGCTGACAGATCATCCATCGTTGGATAGTGTGGATATTGGGATGAACATTCTGGATTTTTCTTTGATTGCTTTTGAAGATGAAAGAGTGTTGGTATATTCCCTGTCTCAGGAAATAAGGGCAGTGAGGTCGAGTCCTTAGCAGGGTAGACTGTGCATGGCTTGTGGTGGGTGATTGTGGATGAACTAAATGCCATGGAAGGGTAGAGTGTTCCTGGGCAGTGGGAGGAGGTTAGAGGGTGGAGTCAGTGATGGGGTAAAGTGGGCATGGAGGAGAGAGCTGGTGGGTAGAATGAGTTGAAGTCATGTTTTAAATATATTGTTAGACATTGATGCTGAATGAACGTAATTCATAGTAAATTAATTTACATAAAATTGACCCTGTAGTGTTGAAAAGAGACCAGGTTTTGTTGGAGTGCATGTTTTTCTGTAGTATCTCTAAATATCGGACATCTTAGCAATTGCATATGTGCGAGTGTTATGAGCACGGGTTTGAGAGAGGTCAGTAGAACTGGAGATGATTTAAATTCAAAACGAATGAGATTAATCAGATCCACAGGGGGAAATGGCTGAGATGGATTTTGAATTTTTAACAGTGCAAAGTTGTCGAGTGGTGTTGGTGTTGTTTTGCTCCTGAACCTTTAATGTCTCAGCTTTTTACAATCCATATGTACTGCGTCACACTGATTGTGGTAGGAGCGCTGGGCTTAGAGTTGCAAACAAGAAATAGCTGCATTTCTACACTGCACCTTATCACATCGATTACTTTTTCAGGCACACTTACTGTTCTTCTGTGGGACAGGTTTGCAGTGAAGATCCCACAAAGAAATGAGGCCAACGGCCTGTGGAACTACTTTTGTTTGAGGGAGAAATGTTGGTCACATTTCTCTGTATAAATAAGACCCCATGTATCTCTCATAAAGAGTGCCTCATCCAAAAATAAAAACTCTAATCATTCAGTATTCTCTCTGTCGCACAGTGAGGTCATGATGTGGAGATGCCGGCGTTGGACTGGGGTAAACACAGTACAAAGTCTGACAACACCAGGTTTAAGTCCAACCGATTTATTTGATAGTAAACTCACTAGCTTTTGGGGTTTCTCCCTTCCCCCGAAAGCTTGCGAGTTTACTATCAAATAAATCAGCTGGATTTAAACCTGGTGTTGTCAGACTTCTTACTGTGTCACCCAGTGAAGTGACAGCTAAGATGTTTAAATCCTGTATTGGGGTTTTCATTCACAACCTTCTGAGCCAGAAATGAGACTCTTAGCAACTCAGCCAAGTTTCTACCACCCAGAAACATGGATTACATTTCAACATACCATAGTGAGCAAAGCTGCCACAGGCTATTCAAAATATCAACGGTAAAATTAATTAAATATCAAACAATGGACTGGGACTTGCTGCTGAGACAGCAACTTACATCGCAGTGTCATTGCTGCAAATCGACCAGAAAGCTCAGGGTTTGAACGTTGAATGAAGCAAACTCAGTGGGAGTGGTGGACAGACATTATTATTGGGCACAACCATTCCAAACCAGAAAGAGAAACAATTGAAAAAAATTTACACCAATAGAACCATAGAACACTACAGCACGGAAATAGGCCTTTTGGCCCTTCCTGGCTGTGCCGAACCATGTTTCTGCCCAGTCCCACTGACCTGCACCTGGACCATATCCCTCCACACCCCTCTCATCCATGTACCTGTCCAAGTTTTTCTTAAATGTTAAAAGTGAGCCCACATTTACCACTTCGTCTGGCAGCTTATTCCACACTCCCACCACTGTCTGTGTGAAGAAGCCCACCTCCCAATATTCTCTTTAAACTTTTCCCCCTTCACCCTTAACCCATGTCCTCTAGTTTTTTTCTCCTCTAGCCTCAGCGGCAAAAGCCTGCTTGCATTCACTCGATCTATACCCATCATAATTTTATACATCTCTATCAAATCTCCCCTCATTCTTCTAAGCTCCAGGGAATAAAGTCCTAACCTATTCAACCTTTCTCTGTAACTCAGTTTCTCAAGTCCCGGCAACATCCTTGTAAACCTTCTCTGTACTCTTTCAACCTTATTAATATCCTTCCTGTAATGAGGTGACCAAAACTGCACACAATACTCTAAATTCGGCCTCACCAATGTCTGATACAACCTCACCATAACATTCCAACTCTTATACTCAATACTTTGATTTATAAAGGCCAATGCTCCAAAAGCACTTTTTACGACCCTACCTATCTGTGACGCTAGTTTTAGGGAATTATTTATCTATATTCCCAGATTCCTCTGTTCTACTGCACTCTTCAGTGTCCTACCATTTACCTTGTATGTTCTACGTTGGTATGTCCTTCCAAAGTGCAATGCCTCACACTTGTCTGCATTACAATCAGAAGATATGTTTGGACCTCATTCAGATATTGAATATTCTTCAGTCTTTCATGGCCAGGGCTTCCATTCGATGTGGTAGGAAAGAGTAACAGGAACCTCTGGGTGGGAAGGCAATGGCCCAGTGGTATTATCGTTGGACTATTAATCCAGAAATTCAAATAATGTCCTGGGATTTGAATCCCACCACGGCAGATGGTGGAATTTGAATCCAATAATACAAAAATATCTGATATTAAGAATCTGCTGATGACCATGAAACCATTGTCGATTGTCAGAAAAACCGATTTGATTCACTAATGTCCTTTAGGGAAGGAAATCTGCCGTCCTTACCCGGTCTGGCCTCCCTGTGACTCCAGAGCCACCGCAATGTGGTTGACTCTCAACCACCCTCCAAGGGCAATTAGGGATGGGCAATATTACTGCTGACCAGCCAGTGACACCCATCTCCCACAAATGAGTAAAAAAAATCTGACCTCAAAAAGATATGTTTTCGGATGAAGAAAATAAATCAGCAGAAAATGGAGGAGAGTAATTAGTGGAGTGAATTACTGGCTAATGGAGCAATGCCCAAAGTAAAATAACAGCAAAAGAGTAATATAACGTTCGTGTTAAATGGCATCACTCAGAACATCTCTAGAATCCTTCCCAAACATCACTGACTTAATGATTCCAAATGCTGTAATGAGATGATTGAACATTTAATATGTGTTTGGTGGCATTTATTGAGGTGGATGTGTTGTTCAGAAACTGGGAGAACCTTACATTCCTCCACTGCTCCAAAGGCCACAGTTAGCACTGCTGCCTCACAGCACCAGGGAGCCGGGTTCAATCCCAACCTTAGGTCACTGTCTGTGCGGAGTCTGCACGTTCTCCCTGTGTCTGTGTGGGTTTCCTCCCGGTGCTCCGGTTTCCTCCCACAGTCTGAAAGACGTGCTGGTTAGGGTGCATTGACCCAAGCAGGTGCTGGAGTGTGGCGACTAGGGGAATTTCAGGGTAACTTCATTGCAGCGTTTGTGTAAGTTTACCTGTGACTAATAAACAAACTTTAAATACTGTTCTCGGATGTTTAACATCGACTAAAACAGCCTGATCGAGTATCACCTGACCACCGTCTTCCAGTGAAAGGTGACAGGAGGAATTTAATTCCAGTGCTTTCATTCTGATTCATTCGAAAGATTTTATTCTTCTGTTCCTATTGCAGCTAATTGTTTATCAGGTTAATGTTTGGATCTCAGACGCTGGCTGGAGAGGAAAGCTTGAAATCACCCGACTGAATGAAGCTTCTAAAAGTGATAAAGGATAGGAGAGAGTAGATAGTGTAACTGTTCCGATTGGTGGGGGGAGCTCAGGACATGTGCTCATAATCTGAGAATTTGGCTGGAGTTTTCCATTCTACCCATCACAGGAACCATAGTGGGTGGGATTGGAAATCCGGCTGACTGTGCAAAGGTCTGTCACCCTGAGGCGTGAATTTCCCACCTTGGGAATGAGCGTGGCTGGAAAATCCCGCCCTTAGAGTCCAGTCGCTACTCCCCACACCATTCGCCCCCTTCTCCCACCTACCCATCCTCTTCTCCCTCCCCATCACCCTCCCCACCTCTTCCCCCTCCCACACTATCCACCCCCTTCTCCCACCCACCACCCCCTCTTCCCTCCCCATTACCCACCCCACCCCTTCCCCCCCCCACACTATCCACCCCCTTCTCCCACCCACCCCATCCTCTCCCCCTCTCCCCACTATCCACCGCCGGTCCCCACTCCCCTCTCTACACCATCCACCCCAACCCCCATCCACCCCTAACCACCCACTCCCTCCCTGCTCTTCCCCACGTCCCCTCACCTCCCCCCCTCCCTCCCTCCCAACCCCACTATCCCTTCCACACCAGGCCCCCCTCCACCCTGGAGGTGAGGTATGGATCAGACATAAACTATTTGAAGGGAAGAAGTTCAAGGGTTGGAATGGCCAATTCCCAGTCCATCACAGAGAGGCCACTGTGGGAATTGGAGGAAATGTTCTGGCTGGAGAAATATTGATGTTGATAGGTGCAAAAAGCAAAGTCTCTGAGCCAGTATTATCCAACCGGGGACAAGAACCAGCGCCCAGTTCAATCAGTAATCAGCAGAGTTTAAGGATACAAGGGAAACAGATAACTTATTAGATCTCTTGTCCTGTGTAAACATTCCCACAGTCTGGGAAGTAGAGAGCAGCACAGACTCAATGTCTGTGTTAGGGGAAGCAGGCAGCAGTTTTCTCTCTTGTTCATTGCTAACTGTCAGAGGTTTGAGACTTGCCATCTTTAAGTCTACTCTTGAGCCCCGTGTTGCTGCCGCTTGTGGAAATGGAGAAGGACATCTCGCAGCAGAGCCCATGGAGGATCATGGATTTGCATCTTTTTAAATTCTTTTCTGGGGTGTGCTGAATTCCTCAGTCCTGAGAAAGTCTAGCCTGAAACATCAATGGTCACTCCCTTCACAGGTGATGAATGACCCGCTGAGTATCTCCTGCTTTTTGGCTTGGCCACTGCCACCTTCAGCACCGCCTTCTCAGTGGTAATTAGGGTTGAGTGAGAGTGCTGACCTTGCCGGCGATCTCCCGTCTAAAAAAAGAGTCCAACCTTTTTGATGGTCTATTCTGTCCACAGATACTGGCTGACATGCTGAGTTTTGCTTTAGTATTGCAGGATTTTCAGTTTTGTCACTATTTTGTTTATACTGAAGGAAGTTCCCCAGTTCCTAGGGAGAATCATGGAGCTAACTGTGACTGAAAGTCTCAAATTATACTGGCTCATTATTCAAGCAGTTGCATCAAAAACACTTCAGCTGCAGTTTCTGTTTAACACGTGACAATGTAACTGTGCAACTAATCTTTCAGCTTTTTTTGTAAATGTTGAGATCGCATTAAGATAACCAATTATATGTTAAAGGAAACCAAAACTTTTTCCATTTAGTTTATCAGATGTATGTGGTCTAACAACCCAATACACAGTAACTCTGAGCCCCATTAGAGTCACCCCTATGCTTATCACAGCATCTGTGTTTACCATATTCAGTTAAAGTGGCTTCTCAACATCCTCCTCCTGCCCAGTTAACTCTTTGGAGTAAACACAATTGTTTGCAGGTTGCAACAGAGCAATCTGACTTCCAGTCGTTAAGTGCTTAATGTTGAAAGTTGTCTCCCTGACGCAGTATCAGCCTCACCCCGGCCAGTCTTTGTCTGAATCCTGTTGTTTGAAATTGAATTTTGGTCAGAACGAAGAGTGTTGGTTCAATTTTGTAAAAGGTTCTGCACAGGAAAAGAACTCAAGGGAAGGCAAGGGTGAGAAGAGGTCATTGATTTGTCAAATTTGACCCTAGCCTCGGGTATTCCATTCACCATGTTTGTGTACATTGAATGGCGCTGAGCACAATGTTCCCGGGAGTTTAAAGATGTTCCTTCCAATGTCCGAGCTAAAATTCATTTTGTCTTACGTTTGTTTTTCTACCGTCTGGTTGCACGCTCGGAACGAGTGATGTTCACCATTTATCTTATTACAACCGTTTAATGTTAACACCAAAAATGTTTCTCCACCAACCTGCCCCCAAGAAACAAATTCCACTTGAACTATAGCACAAAGCGGGTGGGAGTGAATAAACAGGTCCCACTTACACAAGGAATGTAAGAACAGGGGGAAGCCATTCAGCCCCTCAAGACTTTTCTACCACTCAATGATATCATGGCTGATCTGCAACTGAACTCCATATACTCACCTACACCCCATATTCAGCAATACCTTTGGTTAACTAAAATCTATCAACTGCAGAGTGAAAATTAAAGATTGATCTAGCATCACTTGGCATTTGTGGAAGAGAATTCCAAATGTTTACCACTCTACGCAGTATTGAGCTGCTGATTCAATCTTGCCCATTTTGCATTCACAAAATGAGCTGAACTTGGTCTCCAATCTGACCTGTTGCCAATCTGAACATTTGATAGATTGAGTTAATGACACAAACTTTGAGAGCAAAGTAACACTTCAACACATTTTGCTGCTGTTTTGGAATATGATGTGGAGATGTGGGTATTGGACTGGGGTAAACACAGTAAAAAGTCTCAACACCAGGTTAAAGTCCAACAGGTTTATTTGGTAGCACAAGCCACTAGCTTTCAGAGCGCTGCTCCTTCATCATGAGTGGGAGTTCTGTTCACAAATGGGGCATATAAAGACACAAACTCAATTTACAAAATAATGGTCGGAATGCAAGTCTAAAGACTTGCCTCACCTGATGAAGGAGCAGCGCTCTGAAAGCTTGTGGTTTGTGCTACCAAATAAACCTGTTGGACTTTAACCTGGTGCTTTGGAATATCTCAGGAATTGAATGGTTTTTACCAGTTATGTTAATCTGCTTCTTCTTGACTCTTTGGAAGATGAATTCTCAATAACTGGGACCAGCAGCCTCTCAGTTCCACATTGGAATAGCGACTGTGTGTGTAACTGTGGCATTGTCAGTAAACTGGTCAAGTGGACAGGCATTAACATTGAAGATGATTTATAGAATCTCTCAGGTACAGAAGGAGTCCATTCAGCCCATCAGGTCTATATTGACCACAATCCCACCCAGGCCCTATTCCCATAACCCCACTAATTTACCTGCTAACTCCCCTGACACTAGGGTCAATTTAGCATAGCCAATCAAACTAACTCACACATCTTTAGAATGTGGGAGGAAACTGGAGCACCCACAGGTAACTCATGCAGACATGGAGAGAACGTGCAGACTCCACACAAACAGTGACCCGAGGCTGGAATTGAACCTGGGTCCCTGGTGCTGTGAGGCAGCAGTGCTAATCACTGTGCCACCGCGCTGCCCCTTTTCTGCCCTTGCCCACTTCCCACCCAAACACACTCTTCAGCAGGTGCTCATTGTTAAATGTTCAAGAACAAGAAGCCTGGATGATCTATCCTCTCCCTAGAAATTGATCATAGAAATGCCACTGTGGCGGAGAGTGGTTCATTCACCCAGTTTCGGGGAGATGACTCAAGTTTCTTCCTAGCATTGCTGAATTAGGGTTAGGAAAAGCAGAGTTCCCAATCTTTATTTAAAAGGAATCCCTTATGGAAAGCCTTTGGACAACAGGATTGGTTTTGGTTGTTAATCTAACATGGTGAAACTACTTCCTGATCATCCCTGTCTAGTCTCACACATTGTAAGAAGTCTCACAACACGTTGGACTTTAACCTGGTGTTGTGAGACTCACTGTGTTTACTCCAGTCCAACATTGGCATCTCCACATCATGACTACCATAGTCTCACACATTGGCGAGGCTTCAGAGCCAGGGTGTGTATTGTAATACTGCCCAAGGTTTTCAATAGACTCACTTTGTCCTCCAGTCACAGGAGACAGGCTCTTTACTCTTAGGATGACACACCTTGGCCAGGCTACACTCTGAATTTATCTCAGTTACAGCTAGTTAATTGCACTAACTGGTAATTGACGGGTTTTTATTTCTGCTGGAAATAGTGGAAAAGTGGCAATCAAGAAAGAACTGTAAATCAGTAGAGAGAGAAACCAGTCGAAGCAGCACAATATCTGAGCATTATCACAGAGAATGGAGTGGCATTTTTGTACAGAAGGCATTAGAATGTTACATTTTCTAATATAAGTGACAATTGAGATAGAGACTGGAAGGAGTTGGATAATTATTGGGAAAGGAAGGAGAGACAAGGAGCAGAGAATTGGGATTGAAGTAGATAGCTCTGTTTGAGCAGTTAGTTCTGGTTCAGATGCCGTTGAGTTGAATGACCTTTTCTACTGCAAACTCTTTAGGTGCATTGTCCTCATAGAAGGGACTTTCCCCTCACAAACCCCTTTCCTCTCCCACAGCGTACACGAACTTCAATACCAACCTGAGCAGAAATGATCTTTTGAGCTTCACTGAGATGATGCAAGTGCTTTGGTCAGTGACTCTGCTCCATTGCCCTGAGGGATATTGGTCTCCCTGACTGCCCAGAGAGGGATCCTGGCCCAAATAGAAGTTCATGAAGGCACTTCAGAGAATCTTTTTATTCAATTATAAAAAATGTAATTGCTTACTAAACATGAAAGATATTTAAGCAGCAAATTGTTTTACAAAGTATTGTACAGGCAAGAGAGAGCGCCTTTCACTGATAGAGTCTGGTGTATCAGAGTTGGGAGAAGTGGGTATTGTGTCTTTATGTGAGGGTTGTCAGAAACTTTCTTGCAAATGATTGAAGTCAAATTGGTTGTTGACAGTGGTAATGTTATAAATGTTTTGCTTTCTTACCATACACAATTTGTCCTTGACATACCAAGTACCAACAAGTACTGCACTCTGACAGCTGACAGCAGAGCTTGTTGCTGTTGAATTTTGTTAATTTATTCTCCAAACCTACTTGTTTCACTGTAAAAATAGTAAAAATCTGTCTCTCATTTTGAACAGTTGCCACAATCGAGCCAAGTGTGAAATGTAAAGACACTGGGCAGCTCGCTGGCACGGTGGTTAGCACTGTGGGGATTCTATGATTCTAAGAGCTGTCTCTGAGGCTGCAGAAAGGTGGCTTCAGCGAATTAACCCATGAGAGAACCTTGGCATCGCCCTCTGTTACAGACAATTGGTTTGATTGCTTGTGGGAAGCACTCCACACCAAGCCATGGGGCAAGGGTGTAGGTCTCTGTGAAATACACCCAGACAAGAATTCAACTTCACCTTTTAGCTCCATTATTTTGAGAATCAGCATTTCTAATAGTTTAATTTAAAAAAAATGTTTACTTCAGGAATCACCAACGTTAAACTTTCTGCCTTACCCCTTTTCTCAAACCTCCCTGGGATGGATGATCAGGAACAAAGTCTCTTCAAGTGTGGCAAAAGCTGCTTTTAGATTGTATTGGAAGTTGTGCTGGAGATACTGGCTCTCAGCTGCAGCCCTCTGGGAATCTGAACGTAATCTGCCTGTGATTCGCTAGGACTGCAAAACAGGCCTTAGCAAAACCTATCTGGTTCACCAATGTCCTTTAGGGAAGGAAATTTGCCCTCCTGACCCAGTCTGGCCCACATGTGACTCCAGATCCACAGCAGTATTGGCTGACTCTCAAATGCCCTCTGAAAAAGGCCAACTAGAGATGGGCAATAAATGGTGGCCCAGCCAGTGAGGCCCACAAATGAATAAAGAAAAATCAGATTTATCTTTGGGCTCTAAGTGGCTGTATTAAACCCACACGATAAGAGCAGGTGCTGCTAATGTGTGTCTTAGGGCAATGTAACAAGTCAACTGGTCTGCTGCTTTATTATCACTGTTTGGTCTTTCTGATGTAGATTGGAACTGAGCGAATGCAGCAAGCACTGGTCAGTCTCCTGTCAGGGAGCACTTCAGGGTCAGAGGACTGAGGTAATAGTTGCTCCAGAGCGCGTGGATGTAATTCAGTCTCTATTTTAAAATCAAAGAACAAAGAAAATTACAGCACGGGAACAGGCCCTTCGGCCCTCCAAGCCTGCACTGACCATGCTGCCTGTCTGAACTAAAACTCTGTACCTTCCAGGGTACAAACATATCTTGTAACTTCATTTTAAATATGAATTCTTATATCTATCGAAATTGCCCGTGTTAGCTGGTCATACGGTAATTACCCACTCCTGCTATGGTGAGAAGCTGTAACTGTACCAGGACAAGTTTACACGGGCAATATTCATTCTAAGTGCAGGGATCAGAATTACAAATAGGAAAAGTTGACAGGAAGCACATGTAGCTGTGAAACTTTTTTTAAAATGTTATACAGATATAAAATCTATTCTTCAGGTGGTCTCTGAATAAATTGTTGCGTTACTGACTTAGTTTGCAGGATGACTCCTTCCTATCACTATCCTGTCTGTATGATAGAATTGAAGTGATATCTCAGTATGAAACAGGTCTTTGTAACTCTGTCACTGTACAGTAAATTACTGACTTGTTTACCACTCATCATCACCTTCCAGCAGCGCTTCCTCTTGGGGGCTCTGAGTAAAATTCATTGCTGCCTCCCAATTTATGAACAACATTCCACTGAAAAAAATCGATATTTATGAAATCATGACAAATCGAGGACAGTGAGAGTCCGGTTAAACTTTGAGTTAATCAGTCTGAACATTCAACAGAGAGAATGATTGAGTATTACTGCACAATCCCATCACCTCTTTAGCAAGACTCCCAGCACACACTTTGTGTCCACCAATCCCCTATGTGTCAGGCTGGTGTCTTTGGCTTCTGATTGGATGCTAGTTTTTTTTACCTTTTGCCCTTGGGGAAATTAGAGGGGACAATTACCACAAGAGCTGCCAGGGTCAAAGCAGGGTCAGGAACAGTTCAGTTGACCACTTGCTTGATGAGGGATGGACACCCGGAACAGGCTGGTGTTAAAGTGGATAAAAACAGTTTAGAGAGGGAAGCTCTCGCTCCAAAAAAACCCAAACAGCGCAAGACATGAATCACTTCAGACAGTTCCATAAAAAATCACAGGTTTCCGCTGAATCCCGATAGATTCATGCTGACTTCAAAGAATTCTGAAAGCCATAAGTTAATCCTTCATCAACACAACCTGTGAATAGCCTTGAACAGTTTATGTGTGTAGAACAACAATGGATAAGGGATTGATCTGATACAAAGGGTATGTCATGGGCAGAAGTGTAAAGTGATAAATATCACCACAAGTGGGACTGACCGGATAACCCACAAGTGACAAAGTCACCAATGATTTATGACTTCTTCATGACTGGAGATATTTATCATACGCTGTGGCTGCCTAAGGAACTAGGTTTCCAACTGAATAAAATTCACTCGAGTTAGTGTTTTTGTAAATTTTTTGGCCAGAGGATATCAGTTGAGGCTGTTTCGACATGTCATACAAGCTGAAATCTGACCTATATTTTCATTCTCAACTTGTCACACACGTTTTGTTCCAATATTGGATAGATAACTTCTTGGACTGAGAAGGCTCAGACGGGCCTTTCCTTTGAAAACTTTAACCACTTCCTTCAACGGGAGTTGCTACACTTTGCCCAATGTCTCCTTCGATGATTGTGTGACTTGGGGTTTTAACAATTGGACCTTTCTGTGACCTGAACTGGACAGTTGTATCTTTGTGCATGTGTACTTTTTCCTTTAAGGGTTATGGGGAGAGGGCGGGAATGTGGAACTGAGCTACGACAGATCAGCCATGATCTTATTGAATGGCGGGGCAGGCTCGAAGGGCTAGATGGCCTACTCCTGCTCCTATTTCTTATGTTCTTATGTTCTTTGAGTGTACTTGGCCCATGTTGGAATGTGATGAATGGTTAAGGTGCTTTATTTCACAGCTCGAATGACATTGTCTTAGTTCAGTTGGTACAGTTTGTTTCTGTGTAATAAGGAGTACTCTAAACTACCTCCCTGCCACAGCCCCCTGGGCCTGAATTTGCAGGATGGCTCAGCCACCACCATTGGCAGAATCGGTGGCGAACGTTCCTCATCGAGTCCAGCAGACCCCAGGCTCCATTTCTCCCAAACATCAGGCAGGAGTTCTGCCCCTTAGTCAGGAGGACATCCGGCCTTGGAGAACAGCTAACCAATCTGATTGGCCAGCAGCCCTCCGGTCCTCCAGGCGCTGTGCTGTAATGGCCAGAAGAGGCACTGCGGGGAGCTGCCTGGAATTCAGCCCTGGGACCACGAGGACAGGCAAATGGCAGGAATCCCAGGACAAGCAGGGGAGGGGTAGAGAATGGTGGTGGGGGGGAGGGGGGGGTGCGCACAAGGAGGGTGATCAGGGCCTAGGCTGGGGGAATGGCGACAGGGGCCCAGAGGACTCCTGCCCTTATGGTGGGGGTGTCCCCAGTCAGGAGGGGACATCTGATAGAGGCATTCTACCCCCTAGCTGCTAGGATCAACCCGTATTCATTTATGCACCCCCTGGAGTTGTCATTCACCCAGCAGGCTAAAAATTGAGGCTGGGTGGGGAAAGGCCCTTTAAGGCCACAATGTGGCAGCTGCAACGCTCACATTGTAAAAATCATAATCAGGTTTAGCATGAGTCAGACTGAAAAACAACAGTGCGATGGCCCTGACCCTCAGTAGTTCAAGTATTCAGCTGTGCTTGGAAATCAAATAACAAATAATTTAGGAACTTAAGAGTTAGGAGCAGGCGAGGCCACCAGCCCCTCAGGCCTGTGCTTCCATTCAATAAGCTCATGGCTGATGTTTAATCTCAATCGCACCTTCCTTCACCATCCTCGTATTGCTCAATTCCCAGAGCGTCCAAACATCTCAGCCAATCTCAATCTTCATACTCAACAGCACAGCTCTCTG
This sequence comes from Carcharhinus amblyrhynchos, assembly GCF_965287045.1. Lineage (NCBI taxonomy): Eukaryota > Metazoa > Chordata > Chondrichthyes > Carcharhiniformes > Carcharhinidae > Carcharhinus > Carcharhinus amblyrhynchos. Next base: position 2,196,180 of record NC_137339.1, read on the forward strand.
GGATACAGAACTCCAAAGATTCTAAAGTAAAGCTAAAGTTTATTTATTAGTCACAAGTAAGACTTACACTAACACTGCAGTGAAGTTACTGTGAAAATCCCCTAGTTGCTACACTTTGGCTACACTTTTTACACCTGTTCGGGTAAACAGAAGGGGAATTTAGCACGGCCAATACACCTAATCAGCACGTCTTTTGGACTGTGGGAGGAAACCGGAGCACCCGAAGGAAACCCACGCAGACACACAGAACGTGCAAACTCTGCGCAGACAGTGACCCGAGCCGAGAATCGAACCCTGGTCCCTGCTGTGAGGTAGCAGTGCTAACCGTTGTGCCACTGTGCTGCCCCCACAACACTTTGAGCGAGGGGATTTCTACTCATCTAAATCCTTAAAATTTGACCCCTTATCCTGAGACAATGTGGAGTTCTAGATCCCCCAGCCAGAGGAAAAGCCTGCTCAGTGTCTATCCTGTCCAGCCCCATAAGACTAGTACATGTTCCAGTGAGATCACCACTCATTGTCTACATCCCCACGGCATAGAAGCTTAACCTACTTAATCTCTCTTCCTTTTTAACCCTGAATTGTCAAGACTGAGTTTGGAACTCCTGTTTACTCCCACAAATAACAGATAAAATCCACTCCCCTTTAAGCTGCACAGGATTCCTGAGATGGTTTTTTTCACCTCAGTCTTTGTAAAACACATCTGAGTCAGGGTCCCTTAATGCGGTAAATAGTAAAAGGCTGCATTGGAACAGCAGCAAATGTCTTTGGAAGGCCGGTGTTATATCTGTTTTCTGAACAGTTTTCACCTGGCTATCAGCGCTTTGTATATTCGGGACTTTGGTTCTGGCCACTCTCTCAGGGGTTAAGTTTGGACACATTGGGCTGAATTCTCGGACTTTGCCTGGGGGTGGGATTCTCCAGTCCTGCTGCAGTGAACAGTGATTTGGCCGCCCCAGTTTTCCATTCTGCCTGGCAGTGACAGCAGGGCGTGAACGGCCGGAGAACTGCAGCCAGTCTGTCTGCAGTTGGATTGATTGGGAAAGAGCTGTACAACCAACATACTCCTCACCCAACACGAGAATACTGGGAGTCCCAGTAAGCAGCTGCATAACCGTCAAGGAAGGGGTACCCAAACTCTTCCCCACTTCTGATTCCTTTTTCATTCTCAGGGACAGCCCTGGCTGAGTCACTATTTATTACCCATTGCTAATTGTTTCTTGAGAAGGAGGTGGTGAGATGTCTTCTTGAACCATTGCAGTCCATATGGTGTAGGTACACCCACAGTGCTGTTAGTAAAGGAATGGTGTCATATTTCCAGATCAGGGTGATGTGTGGTTTGGAGGAAAACCCCTAGGTGATGGTGTTCCCAGGTATCTGCTGCTCTTGTCCCTCTGGGTGATAGAGGTCACTGGTTTGGAAGGGGCTCTGAAAGAAAGCTTGGTGAGTTGCTTCAGTGCATCTCGTAGATGGGACACACGGCTACCCAGTACATCAGTGGTGAAGGGAGCGGCTGTTTAATCTAGTCCAGGAATACTGAGGCCAATGACCCTATCATCAGCAGAATGAGATTAACTAATTCAGTAGCGACTGAAGGATTAGTAGTGGAATGCCCCCTGCTCCAGCCAAACACCAGGTCATTGTGGAGAGGCAGCAACATGCCCCTTCAAACAAAAATTCCACGTTATGAACTGGTGAAAGTGCACCCACCCACCGCACCCCCCACCCCCACCCCCACCCATCCTCCTGCTCCTAATTCATGTGGAAGTTCAGCCCGACAACTGCAACACGTTCATGAGGAGAAGCGAGAGAATTAAAACCGTCCGTCATTTCTTCACAAATATTGTTCCCCTTTCACAAACAAAGAAAGAAAAGCGACCAGGTTTCTTGGTGCTTTGGTAGAGATTCAGACTGATCCATTCTCTAAATTAAAATGTTTCACTGTATTTGCCGGGGATGAGGTTGTGTTTTATCAGCTGTTAACCGCTCTGATTCTTGGCATTTAGGATATTTTTACAGCTGTTTTCTTGCTGCAGCCAATTATCACACCATATGTTATGCTAACTATTTTATTTAAAAAGTTATAATTTAAATGTGTGAAAATTACTCTTCCAGCCATTTACACTCTCATCATAAGCTTAATCACAGAGTACAAATGTGAATCTAAAACAGGCACAGAGCAAAGATGAGCAGTAACAGTATGTAGAAATCTAGAACCTCTCCTGTAATCTGAATCTTGCTGCAGAAACTCTATTATATTTTAAGAACAGATCACAAATATTTCAGTATGAAATAATTTCCCTACAAAACAATAGTGATTACATTCCAAATATGATTCATTGCCTTTGGGGTGCTTTACAATGAGTTAAGGATGTGAAAGGCGCTATAAAAATGTAAATCCCTTGTTTGTTAATATTATAAACGGAACCTACCCGATACTGGCTTCAATAAACAGAAAATCTGAGATTCTCTTCCAACACTCAGTGAGCTGAAGCCCCGAGTGAAGATGCCGCACTTTACTGGGATTTCAGGAGAGGGTTATGGAGAGTGAAACTCAGACTTGATTTAGTTACATTCAGAAATACAATTAAACATCTTGTTCTTCCAAACTCTCATTGTCTCAGCTTGTGTCTGGAGGGAATATTGTGAGCTGTTTGTCGTTAGAGGATAAAATGAAGGTCTGTCACTGGAGGCTGAAATAAATAGAGGAAATAAAGCTGTGAAATTGGAATCTTTTTAAGGCAGAGTTGGATGGATTGTTGACTGAGAAGAGGGTAAAGGGGAGGAGAGAGGAAAACTGAGCTTACAGGGAGCTACAGGCTGAGCTTGCAGCACGGTGATTGGAGTATTTTGGTGTGGTTTACACTAATTACATCATGTTCTTGAAAGCAAATGAAAGCCCTGTAACTGATCATTTCCAATATGTTTTGTCACTTTCAACCAGAAATGAGTCGAATCCATCCCACTGGGTGCTCGAAACCTTAACATTGTGAGCCACAGATACACCAAGTTCTCTGTCAATGTTTATTTTCACACATACTTTGAGGCTTTTTCAATTCTTTGTTCGGTTGTGTGGAATGGAGGGGGGGGAAGGGGGCTGGGGGGAGCTGGAGGGGGTGGGGGGATGGTTTGCAGGAAGGTTTGTGGTTAATCTCAACTGTTTTTTTCCCAGATACACACAGCGCTATAAAGCCTGTAAGTTCTGTCTTGTTCATGTTGGTTTTCACGCCCGACTCGAGATAACAGAGTTCTCACTGAAAGAGATCTTTTCACTTTTATTTATTTGTTCCCCAGTTTCTCCCCCCATCTTCTGAAGGCAAGATACAGAAACCATTCGGCCCATCATCTCAGTTCCAGCTCTCTGAAAGAGCTACCCAATCAGAGCCAAATGCCTGCACTTTCCCCAGCGATCCCTCCCTTCTAATTTCTACAGCAGGCAGCAGCTCCATCATTCTGTCTGGACAGGTCAATATCTGGGCATCAACTTAAGCAGAGAGCCAGTGAGAGAGTATCTGAGAATGATTACTAACACTGCTGAAGCATGATAGGAGAAATTGAACAACCTTGAAGAGTTGCAGAAGGATTCTTCTCCTGGCAAATTCTTTGGAGCCTGTTGTTCTTTAGAAAAGGCTAACTCTCTACATTGACTACATTGGTGTTGAAGAGTGACCATGTCATGATGCAGTCAGGCCTCCAACAGCTCCAGGGAGAACTGTTTAATTTAATATTAGTTCCAAACAAGCTCTCTTCCAAAAGGCCAAGGAAACCATTCACTTTGTACCACCCAGCTCATCCTCGCCAGTATCAGAGTGCTACCCGGTGTACAGCACAGACATGTGTACGGTGAAGAAAAAGCCTCCACAGACGCTGAAACTCTCTTAGAGGAGCAAGATGTGGCATTGTTCATTCTGAGTTTGGATGTTGGCCTTTTTTGGAGCTGACCTATCTTTACTCCCTGCTCCTTGAGGATTGTAACAAATATTGAATTGAGACATTATTTTAGTGTCTAGTTGGGCAGAATTTTACCCACATGTCTGCCCGAGGTTCGTACGATCCCGCCCGAGCCTGGGGCGGGCGTGCTGATAAAAGCCATGAAGACAGTCCTTTGGGTTAGGTTTATGATGATAGCGTAAACATTTGAAAGATTCAGTAATCTGACCCATTCTCTTTTCTCATCTGTGATCAGTCTGCACATTTTCGAGCAGATAAGTGAGTTAACAGGAATGTGTGCATTATCACAGCAATACCACTTTAAGAACCATCTTTCCCAAGCTTGGCTGCTTGCCCTTATTGACGTCTCAGGATATTCTTTTGCTTGGAATCAGTGAAGGCAAATTTCCACGTTAGAAACTGCAACTTATTCACCAAAAATGACAGTTTGGTGGGAAACAGAGAGCCACAATTCAGCAAACCTCTGCAACTCATCCTGGTTGCTTTCTGTTAGTATCTCTGTCACTTTGATGTTGAAACACCACGGGGTGGGATCTTACAACCCCATTCATCTCAAAACTGCAAAATCCTGTCCAAGGTGAAGGGACCTTCCCACTGTCCGCTGCTCGCCCACTCCCATTCCCGTGGTGGACCGGATGGTAAAATTCCAGCCTGTGACTTCCAGATTCATTTCAGGACTGCAACCCATCATCCTTCAGGTTAGATATTAAACCCCGACACATCGATCAGTGATCCCAGAGCACCCTCAGATAGACCAATCAGTGATCCCAGAGCACCCTCAGATAGACCAATCAGTGATCCCAGAGCACCCTCAGATAGACCAATCAGTGATCCCAGAGCACCCTCAGATAGACCAATCAGTGATCCCAGAGCACCCTCAGATAGACCAATCAGTGATCCCAGAGCACCCTCAGCTAGACCAATCAGTGATCCCAGAGCACCCTCAGATAGACCAATCAGTGATCCCAGAGCACCCTCAGATAGACCAATCAGTGATCCCAGAGCACCCTCAGATAGACCAATCAGTGATCCCAGAGCATCCTCAGTTAGACCAATCAGTGGAGGTGCAGTTTAGAACGGAGTTGAGGAGGAACTTCTTCACTCAAAGGGTGGTGAATCTCTGGAATTCTCTGCCCATTGAAGTGGTGGAGGCTGCCTCGCTAAATATATTTAAGGCACGGGTGGATAGGTTTTTGGTAGGCAAGGGAATTAAGGGTTATGGGGAGAAAGCAGGAAAGTGGAACTGATCCACTTCAGATCAGCCATGATCTTATTGAATGGCGGGGCAGGCTCGAAGGGCTAGATGGCCTACTCCTGCTCCTATTTCTTATGTTCTTATGATCCCAGAACACCCTCAGATAGACCAACAGTGATCCCAGAACACCCTCGGAGAGGATCTCGGAAAATCATTCCTCCCTCAGCCAAGAATATAAAGAGCATATGGCATGCTTTCCTTCATCAGCCAGGGCATCGAGCATAAAAATTGGCAATTTTTTATTCCACAATTTGTATAAAATGTTGGTTAGGCCACATTTGGAATATAGTCTTAGAGTCATCGAGGTTTACAGCATGGAAACAGGCCCTTCGGCCCAACTTGTCCATGCTGCCCGTTTCTTTAAACCCCTAAGCTAATCCCAATTGCCCGCATTTGGCACATATTCCCCTATACCCATCTTATCCATGTAACTGTCTAAATGTTTTTTAAAAGACAAAATTGTACCTGCCTCTACTACTGCCTCTGGCAGCTTGTTCCAGACACTCACCACCCTCTGTATGAAAAAATTGCCCCTCTGGACACTTTTGTATCTCTCCCCTCTCACCTTAAACCTGTGCCCTCTAATTTTAGAACTAAAATAATGAGGACATAGATCAGCTAGATAGTCAACAACCTTGGGAACCTTGGGTTGAATATCGAGCTGATCTATGCCCCTCATTATTTTATAGAACTCTATAAGGTCACCCCTCAGTCTTCTACGCTCCAGAGAAAAAAGTCCCAGTCTATCCAACCTCTCCTTATAACTCAATCCATCAAGTCTCAGTAGCATCCTAGTAAATCTTTTCTGCACTCTTTCTAGTTTAATAATATCCTTTCTATAATAGGGTGTGTCCAATTCTGGTCCCTACACTACCAGAAGGACATGGAGGCTTTGGAGAGAGTGCAGAAAATGTTTATCAGGATGGTGCCTGGTATAGAGGGTATTAGCAATGAGGAGAAATTGAATAAACTGGGATTGATCTCCCTGGAAAGACAGAGGCTGAGGGGCAACCCGGTAGAAATTTATAAAATTATGAGGGGTGTGGAAAGGGTGAACATTTGGAAACTTTTCCCAGGGCAGAAATGACAATTACAGGGGGCAGAAGTTCAAGATAAGGGGGGAAAGGTTCAGTGGAGACGTGCGGGGGAAGCTTTTTACACAGAGGGTGGTGGGGGCTGGAATGCACGGACAATGAGGGGTTGAGGCAGTTACATTAGCCACATTTAAGCCTTATCTTGATAGACACGTGAACAAATGGGAAATAGAGGGATATAAGCAGTTGGTCTAGACAGGACAATGTAATCAGAGCAGTTCAAATGAACTGCTTATCCATCTCATTTCTGTTGATGGGATCTTGCTGTGTCACAAGCTAGTGCTTTTCAAAATGCAGGATGGCTTGTGAATGTTTTCAAGAGATGTGACAAGGCTCAGCCTGTTTTTGCATTTTGGTGAACCAATTTGGACAGTCACGTACTACAGCCTGCATCAGAGAACATAGTGTCAGCAACTCACCTTCCGATAATGTCTTTTCCCCAGACACACACAGAAAACATTCAGTACAGCCACTGGCCCCTGCACACCTGCCAAGGACAAGGCATGTTACTGCATGAACCTTTTCATAACTTTTAGATGTAGTAACAACCCAGAGATACATTGACAAATGTGACGTACATGCCAAAAGAATGGCTTATCACAGCATTGAAAAAGCTCAGGGAATCTTGGGCACAAGATCAGTGAAGTTGTGATGAATCTTTAGAAAGATCTGGTGAGGCCACAATTAGTGCCTGTGTCCAGTTCTGATGGCCACACTTTAGGAAGGATGTGGGGGTCTTTGAGAGGCTGCAGGGGGTGAGGGGAGATTTACCAGAATGGTACCAGGGACGGGGTGGGTTTCACTTACAAGGTTGGACTGAAGAATCTGTAACTGTTCTCCTTGGATTGAAGGAGGGTGAGAGGAGATTTGATTGAGATGCAGAAGATTTTGCCTGTGCTAGCTCACTGAACGAGCTGTTCAATGAATCCAGCTCTGCTCCTCCTTCCCAATCACCCTGCAAATCCCTTCTCTCAGGATTTTCTGTGGAATCTGCCCCGACTGTCCATTCAGGCACTCAGTTCCTGTCCATTATTGTCTTATTATGAATTTCAGATTTGAACTGCAATTCATTTGTACAGAATCTCTCTGTAAATGAGTCAGCAGCAATGATAAAATGGAGTCTTATCAGCATCACCAAGCCACGGTCATGTAGAAATGGCTATTGTTGGGCTCTAATTCTGGTAAAACATAACTATCATCTTTGAAGCAGCGTAGATCTGCCTACACTGACAGTAAGAGAGCGTTAGCTGTCATCTAACTTGTCTAATGGACTAAGGGTGAGAGTGGAGTTGGGGAGAGCCTGAATTCTAATTGCCTCCATGGGAATGCTCATAATATAATCATTATCATAATCAACATACTCTTAATCCAGCTTTGTGATAATGGCTTTGTAGCGACCACAGAGAGACTGACTAAATTGTGTGTGTAACCAGTATTGATCTCATGTTCGACTCCATTCCCAATCATAATGAAACTCTTCTTAGTTGAATGACTGATTGTACCCAATGAGATTGTCAAATCAAGAAATTAAAGGCTGTCACTTTGTGTAAGTCATGTGTACTGTGAGTTTAAATTACTGTTCAAAGAGAGACAGGTGTTTATAAAAATAACTTACAATGATATAACAACTTTAATGTAATGAACCTCCCAAGGGGGTTTCACGTGAGCATTATAAAACAGCTTGACTCTAAGTCACATAAAGGGACGTTAAATTAGCTGACCAAAAGCTTGGTCAAAGCGATCAGTTTTAAGGCATGTTCTAAAGAAGGAAGATCGAGGGGCAGAGTGGCGGCAGGCAGATATTCTAGAGTTTAATTACAATATCTATCATTGTCTCAAAGTCAGGGAAACCACACACTGGCCAAGCCAGAGTTCTGAAGAACTGTGCAGAATGTTTGTGCGTTATTAGGAGGATATCAATGGTCACTGTCTGTGAATAGAACAGAAACCCAGACTCAGAATGGTTCTTATTAAACTGCAGCAGAGTTTCCTGTAATGAGGCTGCATTCTACATAATGGTGTTCAAAACAGAAATGCTCAGTAGGTCAGGACTGTTCGAATTATCATATTTTTGTTTTTATTTTGTATTTCACAAAGTATGAGAAAGTTTTTTTAAATTTTGTACTCCATATTTAAAGTTCCAAAGCCAGTCTCAGAGTGGAGCAGACAAACTGGAATCCATCTCCTTACTCATTCCAAAAACCAAATTCAAATTCAATTCAATTCATCGTCCCCACGAGAGAGACAGAGAAGACCCAAACTGACAAGAGGAGGCATCACATCCTGGGACTGAACTGACACCTGACCAAAGGCTGAGGACTCTACTGAGCACAGGAAGAGACGGCAGCTCGGTGCTGCTCCCACCCTATCAGCATTCTGCACTTCACTAAACACACTTTGATTTGATCTGTCCAGGAGGAATTTCAGATCCCAGCTCAGTCGCTTTCGGGACAATTAGCAAACCAGGGACTGAAATGAATCGGGGACAATTGCACAAAGTTGAGTCTGTTTTGCTGTTGTGCTGGCTCTGTCAGGCAGCATGGATAGGTTGGGCTGAAGGGCCTGTTACCAGGCTGTAAACCCCTAAGACTCTCAGAGTTCTCCTGGAGTGGATGTATCTTGAAGAGATGACAGCAAGATCGTCGGCAAAGTCCAGCTCCTCCATGTGCGTAACGAGACACCACTGAATCCCCCGGGGACAGGCTGATGTTGTTGGCCCCATGACCCAGTTGATGGTGATGGGAATAGCGGAGAGGATATCCCACACTGCACTTCACTTCAGCACCTCCAATCAGCATCTGTGGAGGAGTGCTAGAGAATGTTGAGGACTGCACTTACCTCAGGAGCCTGATCAGCAATGACAACAGTGCAAAGAAGGACATCAAGGCCTGGCTGACTAAAGCTAAGGGTGTATTTAGCAGACTTCAAACCATCTGGAACCCAAACAGTTCAAGCTAAAGACCCAGTCCTGCTGCATGGATCTGACGTTGACAGACATGGGCATGGCCAACACCTTCCAGAGTAGCTGTCTACAGAAGATCTGTATCATCAACTGGTCAATAAAATTTCCAATGAGCTCGTGTACAAGAAGACTGGATTCCACAGCATTGCCCTTGAGATGAAAGAGCGATGGACGAGGTGGCTGGAACGGATACTAAGGATTCCCAAGATCGAATACTGAAGGTTGCGATGATGGACCCCAGCAGGGAAATGTAAACAAAGCCAAAAACAACATGGCGGAGGACTGCAGTACCTGAACTGGAAGAGATGGAGCTAATATGGAGAGAGGCACAGCCACAAACACGAGATAGAGAAACATTATTGCAGCCTTACACCCTACCTGGGATTAGGAGGATGAGGTGGAGGAGTAGCACAGAGTTCAAGAGATGAAAGGGATGCAGAGGCATTTTCCTGCTGCTATTATATCAGTAGCCCGTAGAGAGCACTGTGCTCAGAGGGTTCCTGGTTTCCTCTTTATAACACAACGAAAAGGAGTTGCATTGATATATCACCCAATGATACCTCAGTACTTTCCAAAGTATGTGACAGCTAATGAAGTACTTTTGAAGTGTAGTGACTGTTGTAAAGAAACAGCCAAATTGTGCAAAACAAGATCCCACAAACAGCAATGTGATAAAGCAGGAAAGCTGTTTTGCTGATGTTGATTGAGGGATAACTATTCACAAGGACACGAGGTGGATTTTCCTGTCCTTTGGAATAGTGCCATTGGATCTTTCACAGCCAGAGAGGGTTGGGTTTAATACATTAGCTGAGGCTGCATTGGCAATATTCTTTCCTCAGGAAAGTGTTAACTCCCAGGCCCGGGTTTGGGTCCGAGTCTCAGGGCTGATGCTCCAGCACTGCAGCTACAGAGTGCTATACTGTCACGGCTCTAACTTTAAGCTGCAGCCTGGTGAGCCGGATGTAATCTGTTGTAAATGTGGATCTGGATAATCCCAGTAGAATTAAAGGGATTGGCTGAGGTGTGGAATAAAGAGCAGCAGAAACATAGGGGCTGAATGGCCTCATGTGCAGGATTGGAACCCGACGGACTGTTTCATTTCAGCCTGACACCGGTGGCAATAGATGTTCATTAATGGTTAATTCACACAGCTGCCTCCTTCAGTGGAAAATCTCTCTGTGATAATATCAGGAATTCTTCATAATGAAACAATGTATTGCAGTTAGTGAGTGTGTGTGTGTGTGTGTGTGTGAATGTGTCTGTGAGTGTGTTTGTGAGTGTATGTGTGTGTCTGGGTGTGTGTGTGTGTCTGTGAGTGTGTGTATGTGATTGTGTCTGTGTGTGTGTGTGTGCGTCTGTGAGTGTGTGTGCATGTGTGTGTGCGTGTGTGTGTCTGTGAGTGTATGTGTGTGTGCGTGTGTGTGTATGTGAGTGACTGTGTGAGTGAGTGTGTGTATGTCTGTGTATGTGTGAATGTGACTGTGAGTGTGTTTGTGAGTGTATGTGTGTGTCTGGGTGGGTGTGTGTGTGTGTCTGTGAGTGTGTGTATGTGATTGTGTCTGTGAGTGTGTGTATGTCTGTGGGTGTGTGTGTCTGTGTGTGTGTGTGTGTGTGTCTGTGAGTGTGTGTGCGTGTGTGTGTCTGTGAGTGTGTGTGTGTGTGAGTGACTGTGTGAGTGAGTGTGTGTGTGTCTGTGTATGTGTGAATGTGTCTGTGAGTGTGTTTGTGAGTGTGTGTGTGTGTCTGGGTGTGTCTGTGGGTGTGTCTGTGTATGTGTGAATGTGTCTGTGAGTGTGTTTGTGAGTGTGTGTGTGTGTCTGGGTGTGTCTGTGGGTGTGTCTGTGTATGTGTGTGTGTGTGTGTATGTGTGAGCGTGTGTGAGTGTGAGAAGGTGGGATTGCCCTTACATTTCATTCTCTGTCCAGTGAGGGTTGTGGTTTGTTTCCATGAGCGCAGTGTTTAGTTTTTAATGACTGGAGCATTTCTTCATTCACCTGTTGTGATTAATGTGCGAGAATCCTGGCAAATTGGGACTCAAAGCTCCCAGTTGATAAATGTTTGGAGGGAAGCTGTTCAGCCTTGCTGTGTAAAGCAGTAATTACACAGCTCCTTAATGAACTCTGAGTATTGATTCAGACTTATTTAAGGTTCGGTAATCTCGTCTAAGTGTTTAGTGAGTAGATTACAGAGAAAGTCATGATTCAGTTGCCAGGGTGGGTCAGTTAGCAAGCATGTTGTTACTTTTGGTTTCCACTACCCATGAAGCAGGAAAGTTTAATGTTAATAATCTGAAACTTTGTGTGTTTGAGCTTCCTCCAATGCTGATGGTTTGATTTGTTCCATTTACAGTTTGATGGTGACAATATGTACATGAGTCTGACTGATGCCAACCAGGATTACCTGCCTGCCAATCAGGTAAGTGGGCAGAGATTTACACTCTCTGGTGTTCTGGATCCCCTCATTTTTTCACATACAAAGAATCCAAATGGTAGAAATCTGAACACCCTGTGTCTATTTTTTGGGGATGTAAATTGTACCAATTTATGTACTGATTGTATGTTGGCATAGCTCACATACAATCGATGCCAATACAGGGTAACCTGGGCCAGTGAGTGCCCCTTGGGCTAGTTCACTAACTGTGCCCCCATGAATAAGATTAAATTCATTTCATACATGCTGAATATTTCATAGCGAGTTATAGAAAATGCTTCATGGTTTATATATTGATAGAACTGTCATCAACTTCAAATGGTAAAAAACAAAAGAAGTATTGACCCTTTGGACACAGAGGGAGTGCACAGTTCTCACAGTCAGTGTTGTGAACAATCGGCACATTCCCTCACTTCACTCGCCCCTTGCTTTACGTACAAATCACTTCAGTCAGACCGGCAGGAAAAAAACTCCACAGATGGAAATCAGCGGAATGTGGTGACCCTGCGCCCGGGCAACGGGGATCAACACAATGTCTGGTGGGGCCGCACTCAGCACTGATTGGCCACATGTGGCCCCTGGGTGGTAGGTTACCCACCGCTGATCTATTACAATAATAGGTCCAATCGCTGGATTAGTAGGATTTTTATTTCGGCAAACCGACAGTTTCCTAAAAACAGATAAAGAAATGTAAATCAGAGGTCTCACACCCACTACAGAAACCCACTTTAAAATCCATCAATCATCCCGTCCAGGATGAGTGAGGCGGGAGACAGAGTTCCAGGCCTCAGTGTTCTTAGTTACTGACATAACTTTCAGGTAATGAAAGTTTTAATAAATATAAACCAATCCTTTTCTGTAGAGCCAGGAGGGACAGGATTAGTGATTGCTACCCTTCTCCCATCCAATAACCTGCTCGATTTACCCTCCCACCCCCCTCAGCACTATCTGAGGGCCAGGTATGATGTGGAGATGCTGGTGTTGCCAGTGGGGGTGGGCACAGTAAGAAGTCTCATATCACCAGGTTAAAGTCCAACAGGTTTATCTGGAATCACAAGCTTTTGGAACACTGCCCCTTCATCAGGTGAGTCTAGGGGAGGGCCAGGTAGACACACTGCCTGACAGCAAAGTCTTTGCACATTTGAAAGGTCTGAGTTTCAATCTTCACCACGCCACAGGCCTCTCCATTTAGCATCTCTTGACCAGCCTAACTTCTGGGCCTAGTGATTGCGTGCCTCCCCCTTGTAATAAAGTTGCCAACTCTCCGGGATTGCCCCAGAATCTGCAAGAATTAAAGATTAAGTCAGGGAACAGCAGACCTGAGGAGGAAAATCATAGACTGGGCGCCAAAGTAACTGACATTTGTTCATCTTCTTTGAACAATTTTGCTGACTCTTTTTACATGTATTGCTGATTAGAAAAAGGTTGATGTGGAGATGCCAGCATTGGATTGGGGTAAGCTCCAAAAAGCTATCAAATAAACCTGTTGGACTTTAACCTGGTGTTGTCAGACTTCTTACTGGAAAAAGGTTGACAGTCAAAAATCATCCAGTCCGCCAGCCAATCAAACTCTACACTTTCCAATTGACCAAGGAAAGGAGGTTGGGTGACCAATAGCTGGAGAGGAAGTTGGGGCTGGGAGGTCATGTGATGACACCTTCAGGGATCCGTGCAACCAGAGTTGGTGACTCTATCTCTCGACAGTAATGGTGACCACTCACATCACAATATTGTAAACAAACTACCACAGCTGGCCCACTGAACGGTGGCACCCACCTTCAGAATAAAGTACAGCTAAGTGTCTGGTATCCACCCCCACCCCCCTCCCCACTGCCCTCGCCCCCACACCCCCCACCGTCCCCGCCCCCCACCGTCCCCACCCCCACACCCCCCACCGTCCCCACCCCCACACCCCCCACCGCCCTCGCCCCCCCCTCCCCACCGCCCTCGCCCCCACACCCCCCACCGTCCCCGCCCCCACACCCCCACCGTCCCCACCCCCACACCCCCCACCGTCCCCACCCCCACACCCCCCACCGCCCTCGCCCCCCCCTCCCCACCGTCCCCACCCCCACACCCCCCACCGTCCCCACCCCCACACCCCCCACCGTCCCCACCCCCACACCCCCCACCGCCCTCGCCCCCACACCCCCCACCGCCCTCACCCCCACACCCCCCACCGTCCCCACCCCCACACCCCCCACCGTCCCCACCCCCACACCCCCCACCGCCCTCGCCCCCACACCCCCCACCGTCCCCACCCCCACACCCCCCACCGCCCTCGCCCCCACACCCCCCACCGTCCCCGCCCCCCCTCCCCACCGTCCCCGCCCCCACACCCCCCACCGCCCTCGCCCCCACACCCCCCACCGTCCCCACCCCCACACCCCCCACCGCCCTCGCCCCCACACCCCCCACCGCCCTCGCCCCCACAACCCCACCGCCCTCGCCCCCACACCCCCCACCGCCCTCGCCCCCACACCCCCCCCCCCACCGCCCTCACCCCCACACCCCCCACTGTCCCCGCCCCCACACCCCCCACCACCCGACCTTCTTCTTTCCACTGCTCATACTCTCTCAGAAAGCATTGTTAGTGCCTCTTCCAAAGGCAGGATACCACAGTGCACAAAATAAATGATAAGATCTGGGCAAATTGCAGCCAGAAAGGCTTATTAATTATTTCTGTGACCTGGCTAGATCTTCTCTCATTCATTGAGCAATTCAACTAAAAAGTTTAGGCCATTAATTTTTTATTTCAGAAAGCCGGAACGAATCTTTATTCCCCGACCCTGACCAAACTCATCCTGTAATCTCGCTCAACACAAACACAGAAAAGGCTGGATAAACTTGGTGGGTCTGACAGTTCTCCTGGAGAGAGAAGCAGAGTTAATGTTTGCAATCGAAATGATCCTTCTGCAGAATTGTAGTGTTGTAGGCCTATCACAGATTTATTGTCCCTTGTCATTCTGTTTGACCTCTCTCTGAGTCAGTCCAGTCTCCTCTACAATCAATGCCTCTTATTCCCATTCATATTTCAGAAGAAGGAGGCCATCCCTATACTGGCTCATTGGGAAAGCTATCTCATTAGTCCCACTCTCACTGCTCTTACCCTATTACCCTGCAAAATATTCCCCGTCAACTATTTATCCAATCCCTTTTCTGAAAAGTATGAATGTTTCCATCTTTCAGGCAATGTCCTAAAGAGTTTGCATGTTCTCACGGTTTCTGCTCCCATGACCAGCCATTGACCACCTCCTTGGCTGGACTCTGAGTGCCCATTGTGCCAGTCCCAACATTCATCATTCAGAAGCACGTGGCCATGGGGAGAATGTGGAATCCGTCACAGTCTAACCTCACACATTGCAGAGTGGACAACGTGGCTGAGATACTGGGGGGAATCCAGATTCCACTGAGCCCTAACAGTTAAAATTATTGCCAACCTTTTACCTTCCAGGACAAATTTCTGTTTGTCTTTTATCATTAACAAGGAGAACATTGCCCTAGTGCAGAATGTGACACTCTGTCAGCAAACACACTGACCTCACTGTAAGTAACTCCCCAACCAATGCACAGAGAGACTGGGGTTAAATAGAAATGATCTCATCTTTAGTGGCCAATGAAATCTTTGTGAACCTTTGAACTCTGGAATGACTGAGTCGTGTAATGAAATATGACATTTTGGGAAAGAAGAGCTCTTGACTTTATCAGAAGTGACATCTGATCAAATTAATGTGAACTTTTAACCTCCCCAAAAATCTTGCAGCCACACAAGTATATCTGAAGCAGCGTGCAATGTAGCACGGTTACTGTGACAACAATGTCAGGCTGAGAAGCTTATCCCATATCCAACCCAACTGATCCAAACACAGTGAGCTTTTGTGTGTGATACTGTCATCAGTTCTACATTTAATTGTTGGATTTAATCACAAAATTGACTTTCCTTTCTCCTCCAATACCATTTCATTTTTAGCTCCTTAGAATGACAATCTCAAAAGAGTGGGAGAGATAAACCAGGAATTGATAGTTTTACATTGGTTATTACTCGCCTCTGTTATCAGGGACAGAGTGACCACTTGGTTAGGTATGAGCTGACCGGAGAGAGCCAGAACTGGTGAGAACAGCCAAATGGATCTAGTTGAACAAAGTGAGGAGGTCAGTAATGTGGTTCACAGGGGATTGTTCATGGATGTTAGTTACATGGACTTCCAGAAGGCACTTGATAAATTCCTCTCAAGTACGAAAATGAGGCTGAGACACAGGGTAACATAATTTTGACCTTATATCAGAGCCAGGCTGTTCAGGGTTAGAATCTATTATTGAGGAAGGTTTAAAAATACACTTAGAAAATCATAGGGTGGATTTTCCAGCCCTTCCCACCAGCAGGATCTTCTGGTCCTGCCAAAGGTGATCCCCTGCGATGGGTTCCCCAGTGGCATGATGGGTGCACCATAGACATTGGCAGGACTGGAAGATTGGCCAATGGTGAGCTGCCTCTGTCACTAGAAATGTCGCCACGGGGGAGCTGGAAAATCCCCTTCCCCCCATAGATTATCAGGTAGAGTCAATACGGGCTTATGAAAGAGAAATTGTGCTTGACAAATATATTTGTTTTTTGAAGACAAAATGGCAGAACAGATTTGATGGGACGAGTGGCCTAATTCTGCTCCTATGTCTTATGGTCTTAAAACTGATAGGGTAGATAAAGGAGCGCCTGTAGATGTAATATATTTCGTTTTCCAAATGGCATTCACTAAAATACCACAAGAAGGGTTTTAAGACAAGCTATCGAGACAGTCATTGACAGCTGTGACCTCTGGAGAACAACTGCTTGAAAGAACTTTGAGAAGCTGAGCAGAAACAATAAGCTGAGCTAGGTGAGGAGAGCCCAGAGCAATCACAGCTGGATTGTGCAGCTTCCCAGCCAGTGCATTCTTGTGGCAGAGTGGGGTTCGTGAACCACAGCAAGCTATGCTTAACACAGACTGATCACCACCGCTCTCAGCAGCACCCTTCAGGGTCTTGTGTTTGGCAAATATACGAACTGTGTTTACGTAGGAAGTGGAATGTTGCATTCCAATGTTGCACTCTATTTGCTCCAGATTCAAAACACCACAACCTCCACAGATTCCCCTCACTGACTAACGGGTGCTGGGGAAGTTACCTCCATCAGGCTGCTTGATGTCAACTTCCAACTTGTTTTATTATCATTCTCGTCCTATGGGTTCACCAGTGTAGGATGTTCAGTCACCCCCATCAGCACAGCTAAGTATTGACTCAGCTGGCAGTTGGAGAGAGTGTGTCCTCATGAGGAACAAGAGTGAGGAAAGGTCAGAGTGAGGCAATGAACTGCCTCTCTGTGAGTAACACACTGCCACACTGACTGGAGAAATCTAAAAACATTACAAAAACACAAAACTGAGACACTGTGAACAGGACAAGCAGAGAGAACATAAAATGGGGCATACAGTTCTGAGTTGCTTTTATCTGTTTACAGTGTTAAACAAATCACTGCTTATGCCCAGAGGCTATGTTATTTTCAGGAAACCATTCTTTGAAATGTCAAATGTCAGTTCAAGAGACAATATCCAGTTCTCATTCAGCCCATATCGTGTTTTTCAAAACAAACACAGAACAATCTAATCTGCTACACAACACCACACTTCCATTATTACAGCCCAGGTTTGTTTGTGCTGGTTTTTTCAAATTGCTTGGCCATGCTGCAGAATGGGTGGCAGGAAGAAAGGAGTGGGGGAGATACTGAGATTGCACTGTAGGATTGTCAACTTTTCATTCATTTATGGGGTGTGGGCGTCGCTGGTTGGGTCCGCATTTATTGCCCATCCCTAATTGCCCCTTGAAAAGGTGGCGGTGAGCTGCCTTCTCGAACCACTGCGGTCCCTGATGTGTAGGTACACCCACAGTGCTGTTAGGGAGGGAGTTCCCCGATTTTGACTCAATGGCAGTGAAGGAATGGTGCTTTATTCCCAAGTCAGGATGGTGAGTGACTTGGAAAGGAACTTCCAGGTGGTTCCCAGGTATCTGCTGCCAATGTCCATCGAGGTGCCAGAGGTCACGGGTTTGGAAGGTGCTGCTAAATGAGTCTCGGTGAGTTGCTGCAGTGCATCTTGTAGATGGTACACATGGTTGCCGCTGTGTGTCAGTGGTGGAGGGAGAGAATGCTTAAGGTAGTGCCAATTAAGCAGACAAATTTGTCCTGGATGGTGTTGAGCTTCTTGTAGTTGGAGCTACACTCATCCAGGCAAATAGAGAGCATTCTGCAACACTCCTGACCTGTGCCTTGTAGATGGTGGACAGACTTTGGGGAGCCAGGAGGTGAGTTATTCACCACAGGATTCCCAGCCTCTGACCTGCTCTGGTAGACACAGTATTTATCTGGCTGAGTCCAGTTCACTCTCTGGTCAATGGTAACCCCTGTGTGACAAAGGGGCAAATCCTGAAAGCTTGCGAATTTACTGTTAAATAAATCGGTTGGACTTAAACCTGGTGTTGTCAGACTTCTTACTGTGTTTACCCCAGTCCAATGCCGGCATACCCACATCAATGGTAACCCTCCAGGATGTTGATTGGAGGGATCCAGCAATGGTAATACCTTTGGGTATCTGGGGAATTTATTCTTATTGGGGATGGTTATTGCCTGGTATTGGTGTGTGATGAAGCCTCGTGTGCCTTTACCAGCAAACATCCAAGTTTTGAAAAGAAAAATCATTTATAAAGGAAAGCATTAAGCATTGCCTGTAGCTTGAGGGTATGGTAGCTTGGATATTACTGGACAAATCAGCCAGAGAGTGAGTTTGAATGTGGCTGATTGAGAATTTGAACCCAGTTTGAGTAATCTGGATGTAGCAAGCAGGTCTCAGTATGAGGGACTGGGACACTGTTGGAGTGTCATAAACACACATCACTGTCCTTTAGGGAAGGAAACTTTTATACCCAGTCTGGGCCTATATGTGACTCCAGGCCCACACCAACATGGTTGAATCTCAATTGTCCTCTGAAGCAGCCCAGCAAGACACTCAGTTAGTGTCAATTTAAAACTGCAGCATTTCAAGAAGGAATCCTTTACTACCTCCTCTGAACAACATGGACTTCAGTCATCTTCAGAACATTGCAGAACATGTGACATTCACATCCCGAGAGTGAGTTTCAACATCTCATCATCGTTCTGACGATCTGACCAAGTTTGTGGAATGACCCATGTCATGAACGTGGATGTGCTGTGTAATCAAAACTTCTGCTCAGGGTAATCATAGCTGACATTGGAAATACCCAGATAACCTCATTTCCACTTCTCAGACCATCCGCAGAGATGTCCTGAGTCCCATTCAACACCATTCACACAGGGATTAGCATCAAGCTGCTTGATGTAAATCAGAGATCACTGTGACCGTCTGGAATGTCACTCAGACACCAGGTCCAGGGAGAGTCCCCTCAAAGGCAAATGCCTGAAATCTGGCCCCGCTGCATCCGAGCACTTCAGACTCTTCAGGAAGTGGTCACAAGGGACAAGTTCTATTTCCTTCCAAGAATTATTAGAAAAATTCAATCTCAGGAAATGTCGTTTTCTCCAGGATTAGACAAAACAATGGCTTCCAGTGGCTTCTGTCTGTTGGCATTGTTCAGTACTGCACTGAGAGAGACTTCAAACATCTCCAGAACAATGCACCCACTTGAAGTGAAAGGATAGATTTCCTGTCTCCTGTTTGGCTGCAGGTTTACGTTGCTTGCTCTTGCCATTAACTCTTTCTGGTTAGTAATCAGTCTGTTCAAATTCTCTGTATCAAACCAGTCATTGAACCACTTCCCATCTTGACAATACGGCTGGGAATTTATTTTGCACATTCATTGGATGTGGTTGTCGCTGGCAATTTAGAATCATAGAATCTCTACAGTGCAGAAGGAGGCCATTCAGCCCATTGACCACAATCCCACACGGGCCCTATGCCCATAATCCCACATATTTGCTCTGTTAGTCCCCCGACACTAAGGGGCAATTTAGCACGGCCAATCCACCTAACCCGAACCTCTTTGGAATGTAAGAGGAAACCAGGGCACCTGAAGGAAACCCACACAGACATGGGGAGAACATGCAAAATCCACACAGACAGTGACCCAAGCCAAGAATCAAACCCAGGGGTCTCTGATGCTGTGAGGCTGCAGTGCCAACCACTGTGCCACCATACTGCCCATTGAACACTGATTGTCCTTGAGAAGGTGGCAACGTTTCATTCACTACAGTCGAGTTCTTGGTCATTACAGAATCAACCAGATTGCAGTCACTTATTGGTCAGACTGACTTAGGACAACAGATTTATTTCTTTAATCGATATTAGTGAACCAGCTGGATTTTACGGGAAGCTACATGCTCACCATCAGCTTTTCTTTAAATTCCAGATTTATTTAACTAACTGAATTTAAATTCTCCCAGCTCCATGCTGGGATTTGAACTCCTGTCTCCAGACCACTAGCCCCGGCACCTGGATTATCAATCTAATACTATTACCACTATGTGATTACCCCACCAGCGCAGCAATGCACCTTGTCACAGAGTGTTGTCTGGCACAGTTCCAGTCCATTGCCAATCCTGGAATTCCCTCCATGAAGATATCCTCGGAATGTAAGAAGGTCCATTTAAATCTTTGCAGGGTAAAGGGTGGACAGTGGACACCAGGCTTGGTAGAACTGCCCACATCTTAAATAATGATTTGAATCAGGATACATTGCTTGCGTCTGCCTCTTGCAATTGGACATAATTAGAAAGAGTGTTGAGCCTCATCCTGAAGGATTGTGGGTCAGTAACCTGACCACAAAAGCTCAACGCACCTGATTTTTAAAATTCCTAATTTTCGAGGCAATCTGCTGAGTGAATCTGAGCAGACCCGAGGTTTGGAAAATTTAAAGTTACTGCAATAGCTCGGCAATAACTGGCTGTGAAAAGGGTTTAAAAAGGTGATGGGAAACCTAGACTGGTGAGTGGGCTGAAAGAGTGGGCCACAAGATTGAAATGAGGCTTGTTCACTAACCATCGCTCGGTGAATATGATTAAATACATTTAATATACACTAATAATGTGAAATCACTAACATTGTCACGTTCACAGAAGGTATTTATTAACAAGGGAAAACAGTATAGAGGCTGGCAGTCCCCCGGCTGCCCCGGTCCCTACACATCCCTTCTACAGTCTACAGACCGACGTCTACCTAAAATAGGACTGCACCCCCTGGGGTGATGACTCACTTTCAGTCCCAATTGGTCCCTCTGACCAGGTGACCCTCTCCTGCTGTGTTGTCCTTAAAGGGACAATTGCCACACAGCCCAAATATTTCATAACAAGTTATAGAAAATCTTTTATATATTAATAGAACCGTCATCAACTTCAAATGGTAAAAAACAAAAGAAGTATTGACCCTTTGGACACAGAGGGAGTGCACAGTTCTCACAGTCAGTGTTGTGAACAATCGGCACATTCCCTCACTTCACTCGCCCCTTGCTTTACGTACAAATCACTTCAGTCAGACCGGCAGGAAAAAAACTCCACAGATGGAAATCAGCGGAATGTGGTGACCCTGCGCCCGGGCAACGGGGATCAACACAATGTCTGGTGGGGCCGCACTCAGCACTGATTGGCCACATGTGGCCCCCGGGTGGTAGGTTACCCACCGCTGATTGAAACAAATACTGAAAGGAGGAGGAGAAGTTTCAGAACTGAAGCAGAATTACTAACATCGAGATAGAAACAGAAACTTAGCGGTACAAATAATAATGAAGCAAGAGGCCCCGTGATAATGGGGAGAGATTTTATTTACAGTTTTTGTAGTAAGAGGAATTGAAGAAATGAAAAAAAAACGGGACAAACAATTGGAGTCAATGTTCCAAAAAATTGGTGTCAGGATTGAGTGGTTATATATATGAATACACAGAGGGTTAAAATTAAACTTGGAGAGTCAGAGGCATCACTAAGCCTGAGGTGATATGACCCAGTGACTATAATGGAGACAGTGGGAGAGTTTGTAACTCATTCAAATCCATCCCGTTTCACAGATTTCTGTTTAGAAGGCTAAGCTGTTCCATTGCCATCTTGATCCAGCGTCCCTTGGATTGTCTGAGTGTTTTGTATCTGATCCACAGCAGAAACAAGATACGTTCCAGATAACAGGAAGTATCAAACTGTCACCCTGCTCAACACGGGCAGCAGTGAGTATCTCAGAGAATAAAATCACAGGGCTGCAAGTGTCCACTGAATATTTCTGTGTCGGGTTAGTGAGAAATTAGCATTCCTTTCAGACTGAAGATTGTTTATTTCCAACAAACCAACTTTCGATCAGCTTCTCACTCTCGATTCTTAGATTCAGATCTAAAAAATAATCTGTAGACAGTGCCAGTGGGGTCACTGGCAGAGCGTTTGGGTGATGAGGGAAAATGTTTGGGTGCTGGGGGAGGTTCGGTGCTGGAGAGAATGATTGGGTGCTGGGGGAGAGTGTTTGGGTGCTGGGGGAGAGTGTTTGGGTGCTGGCGGAGAATGATTGGGTGCTGGGGGAGAGTGTTTGGGTGCTGGCGGAGAATGATTGGGTGCTGGGGGAGAGTGTTTAGGTGCTGGGGGAGAGTGTTTGGGTGCTGGGGGAGAGTGTTTGGGTGCTGGGGGAGAGTGATTGGGTGCTGGGGGAGAGTGTTTGGGTGCTGGGGGAGAGTGTTTGGGTGCTGGCGGAGAGTGTTTGGGTGCTGGCGGAGAATGATTGGGTGCTGGGGGAGAGTGTTTGGGTGCTGGCGGAGAATGATTGGGTGCTGGGGGAGAGTGTTTAGGTGCTGGGGGAGAGTGTTTGGGTGCTGGGGGAGAGTGATTGGGTGCTGGGGGAGAGTGTTTGGGTGCTGGGGGAGAGTGTTTGGGTGCTGGGGGAGAGTGTTTGGGTGCTGGGGGAGAGTGTTTGGGTGCTGGGGGAGAGTGTTTGGGTGCTGGCGGAGAATGATTGGGTGCTGGGGGAGAGTGTTTGGGTGCTGGGGGAGAGTGTTTGGGTGCTGGCGGAGAATGATTGGGTGCTGGGGTAATGTGATTGCTGTATGGCTGTATGGGTCATACAGTGAGTACAATTTTGCAAAGCCCTCAGCACTTTCAGAAGATGAACTTTCTCAAAATAATTTATTGGTAAAATCTTAAATTTGGAGCCCCGTGCCATTTGGGAATAGGAAATAAGTGGGAATAACTCATTCAATCAAAATAATCCCAATGGCTATTTGTCTTCCTCGTGCTCCAATTCTCTTGTAATATTATCTGGACTCAGAATCGTGTGGGGTTCTGGTAAAAACATCCTGCGATAGGCTTCACTTGGACAGGAGTTTCCTAATCCTTAGCAGTATTAAGTCGATAAAGGTTTTAGGTGTTTGGACCCAGTTGGCTGCAGAGGAAAGCAATGGGAAGGACAGAGTGAATGTCACAAAGAATAACTGTCCAGATATTGCTACTGATTATAGTCAAACCCCTGGCAGAGGCTCATTGTGGTGAAGCCCACTTAGTGTCACTTCAATTGGCTAATCAAGACTCCAACAGCCAACAGCAAATGACAGTATCAGTGCTTAGGAGAAATATGGCTGACTGCAGCTCCCTGTTCCTGGGGGAAACATTTGGACTGCATTATAGAAGGGAAACGAAACTCGCGGTATTATGTTACTGCTGTATTATAAACATTCCCATCACAGTGTAAACCTCCCTTAAATTGAAATCAGGAATCTTTCTAGCTGTGAGTGTTTGCAGAGCCTGCTCACTGAACTGGGAAAGGATTCAAGCTGAGCCTATCTGCTGGGAGTACCTCAGAGTCCCAGGGAAAATCTAAAACTTCCGCAGTTTGTAACTGTCGCGAAGAATTTTGTAAATCTCCTAAACTTCAGGTTTTGAAACTGAAGACTGCCTGATGATGATTTGTTCTGATCACACAGCGATGATACACATTTCCTTTCTGCACTTGTTAGAATTTTAATGAACAGGGTAATTAATTCTGTTCTTGCTGTAATGTATTTGAAAGTGAAGTGTGTTCAGTTTGCAGTCTGTCTCCTCAACTCTCAGTGGACTCCATCAGTAGAGATTACAAAGGCCATTTGGCCCGTCTTACTTCCTGCATTTTGAGAGTTCCCAATGCACCCTGCATTCTAACACCCACTTGCTCCTTACATGAATCCAGGGTTTTGTCCCGACCTCGCCCATCTTCACACTCTGACTAGGAATCTTCTGAAATGGTGAATTGCACCAAAATTTCATTGCCACATCTTCCAGGGTTTCAGTGAAGATTTCAGGAAGTTAGTGGAATAAGCAAGAATGCTCAGGTGTTAGGGAAACACTGATATTTGAGCTTCAATGGCCAGGCATGGAAAGCATGATCTATGAAAATTAGCCCTAGTCTAAATAGAGCAAGTCTAAACTTTGCAGAGTTCTCAGGAGAGGAGGGATACCTTCTTTGGAAAAGTAGGGTACCCCCTTGGATATGGTGCTGGAACATCTTTGGGGGAGGTTTGGTGCCCTTTGCGAGACGTAAAGTGCTAAGTGGGATTATTAAAAGTGAACATGAATAAGTGTAGAAAATGCATAAATCGATTGGAACTGTCAAGGGAATTGTCAAAATTTCAAAAGTATCAGGAGCAACTGTTAAGACTAGATAGATAAATTTTTGAACAGTAAAGGAATTAAGGGTTATGGTGAGTGGGCGGGTAAGTGGAGCTGAGTCCACAAAAAGATCAGCCATGATCTTATTGAATGGCGCAGCAGGCTCAAGGGGCCAGGTGGTCTATTCCTGCTCCAAGTTTTTATGTTCTTATCACTGTCAAACATGTCAAAAGCATGTCAAGCAATTGTCAAGCTGTCAAAGCATTTAAAACTCCTGTCCTTTAAATCTTTGAAAATGTTGTGTGGAATGTTAAAATATCATTGCTTGCTATAGCCATGAGGGTTATCATTGCTGGATTTGTGCTGCATGGCTGATTTTACAGCTTTCCATTATTACAATAGGGTGTCTTCCTTTTCACATTTTCATTGAAAGTAGTCTCACAACACCAGGTTAAAGTCCAAAAGGTTTATCACTAATATAGTGACAGCTGGCAACTCCACATCACATTTTCATTGACAGCTCCAACCCATTATGGACCCTTTGAAATGGGACTATAAATTCCACTGCTTGTTTTTATGAGGGATTAAGCATTTGAATTAAATTTTGGTTCCCATAGGGATTATGGAGGATAAAGAATGTAAATATAGTGAATGGGTTTTTAGAAATGAGCGTTTTCTACCACAAACACTTACACTAGGTGTATTAGCATGGTAGGTATAAGGGCAAAAGATGGTGGCCGGGGGGCATAGATTGGCATTAAATTGATATAGGGACTAATAAATCCCCTGTGAGAGTGGCATGAGGGGCATGAGTTGGCATGGAAGGCATGGCGAGTGCATGTGAGCTGAGGGAATATGGGCTGAGGGCTTTTTTTGTTTCAGAAATTGCCAGTGTATTGAGACAAATGTTCCGCCCAGCCTGCCCCTGCATTTAGCAGCCTCCATACTCCTCCCCTGGGCATCCGCTCAACTCCCAGCGAACCCCGCTATCCCAGCATAAAATTCCAAATTTCCAGGGCACTTTTGCCTGAGTCGGAATTGCAGAGTGGGATGTGTTCAGACACTGGGCTCCTGAACCAGGCCCGGGCTGAAGAGTTTGCAAAGGAACGCAGGCAGGTTCAACTAGGGAGAAAAGACATGGCAGATGGAATATAGTCACGATGGGAAATAGACCGGAATTTTCCGGATCCACCCACATCAAAAATTGGTGTGAACAGGAGCAGAAAATTTGAAGAGCAACAAAAATCTGTTGAATTTAGGTGGGAATGAAGGATCAGAAAATTTGGCCCTCTGTGGGAAATGTCAGGTTATTTACTTTGGTAAAAAGACTATTTTATTTAAATGAAGGGAATCTGCAACATGCTGAGGTACAGAGGGATCTGGGCGCCCTGCTACATAAAACACATCTATAGCAAATAATTGGGAAGAAAAATGGAACATTGGCACTTATTGCAAGGGGGTGAGGTATAAAAGTCGGGAAGTCTTGCTGCGACTGTCCAGGGTGTTGCTGAGGCTACACCTGGAGCGCTGTGTATAGTTTATTTAATGAGGGACTCAGTTGCACCAGAGGCTGCCTAACGAGGTTAAATTTGGAATGAAAGAGCGGGTCTACACTCATTGGAGTTTAGAAGAATGAGACATGACCTTTTTGAAAGATCTAAGATTCTGAGCAGCGGTGACAGGGTAGATGCTGAGAAGATATTTCCCTTCACAGGGGTATCTAGAAGTAGGGCACAGTTTCAGAATAAGTAGTGTCCCATTTCTCTCAGAGGGTTGTAAACCTTTATAACCCCCGACTAGAGAGATATGTAGAAATTGGGTCACTAATTGTATTCAAAGCTGAGATAGACAGATTTTTGAATGTTTGGGGAGTTAAGGGTTATAGGTAACGGAGTGAAAGGTGGAGTTAAGGTCGCAATCAGACCAGCCACAATCTTATGGAATGATGGAGCAGGCTCGAGGGGCTGAGTGACCTACTCCTGCTGCTTGTTCATGTGATTCGAAATTCCATCTGTCATTCATCTCCTCATTTACTTACCTGGTCCAGCATTCTGTAACTTCTGAGCTGTTTACCTCAGTTTCATTGCTCCTGTTAGTTTGTCCTTATCTACAAATCCAACCAGCTCACAAGTGTCAAAGCTGTGTGTGTGTGTGTGTGTGCGTGTGTCAGAGTGTGCGTGAGTGTGTGTATGCGTGTGTGTGCGAGTGTGTGTGCGTGCGAGTGTGTGTATATGTGTGACTGTGTGTGCGTGTGAGTGTGTGTGTGTGCATATGTGTGACTGTATGTGTGTGTGTGTATGCGTGTGTGTGTGTGCGCGAGTGTGTGTGTTCAAATGTGTGACTGTGTGTGTGTCTGTGTGAGTGTGAGGAGTGTGTGTGTGCCTATGTGAGTGTGTGTGACTGTGTCAATGCGTGTGTGTGTTGAGTGTGAGCATGTGTGTGTGTGTAACTCAGCCATTAACTGCACTTGCTGACTTGTCCCTGACATTTGGAACTTCCCCATTGTACAATAACCAAAGATCGCTTTCTTCATGAAGAGAATGAAGGATTTAAAGCAGGAAGCATGGTAGCATCTGGAAGCATTGCACTGGGCAGTGTGAATGTCTTCAGCTACCTGGAGAGTTCTGACCTTCACACAGAAAAGGTTAAATCATAAATTGAAGAGTTTAGAATTTATGATTCATATTTACTTAAATGGCAACTGAGCACATCGCACCTGCCTGGGAAAATATAAATAATCTGGCAACTAAAATGAGAAACAATATCAGACATCTACACAATGGCACAATGGAAATGACAGTGCAGTATACCGAGCAATTCCCAATCTGTGTGGCTTGAATTGAAAAAACTCCATTAAAAAACACTTGAATGACAGAGCAGAGAACTCATTGCTGGTGATCTATGTGGCTGGGCCAATATTAAGAGTCAGATTGTTGCCGACAAAATGACTTCTTTGTATTCATCCATCTTCCTTGAAAAACCCAGGGAATTGTTTGAAATCTTAAACATGCCTTGATATATGCAAAATGAGCCTCCAATTTGCATATATGTTTTGAGGAGTGCTCGCGATTAGAACGGACAGTGCAGTGGAGAATCTTTGTAAATGGAATTAAACGTTTCATTTGGCTCTTAGATTTGCTGCTGGTTGCGGGAATTTGCGCTGGGGAGGACAAAGTATTTAAACCAACTCTGGCTTTCTCTCCATGTTTGTTCCATTTAGATTTGTCTTGTTATTTCGAGACGCACCTCCCCCACTCACTCTGCCACAACGCTGTATCTCCAGCTCAGATCACTATAGTAACAGCCCATTCTACTCCACAATTCCACAGCTTCTCAAAGACAACAGCCCTTCACACAGATTGGTTATTGTGAGGCAGACTCGTGTCAACAAGAGTGTTAGTGCAAAGTGCAAAACTCGCTTATTTACAACTTGTGAGCAAATACTTTCAGCAATGGTTTTTGAGAAGTAATAGCAGCAAAAAAATAAAACCATCGAATCTCAAAGAGGGAAGAGCAGGAACTTGGTTAAAGTAAAATAAACAGCAAGAGCTGGAATCAACACACAGTGATTGTATTCGCGTGGGCACTCCAGAATCAGGTAAATATCCTGTGGTAAAGGTGGTTGAATGTGTTGTTTAAAAGAAGGAATGTCTTCATATAATACAGTTTAATATTAACAGTCTAATAAGAACAGAAATAACAATGAAAACAGGAGCACGAGTAAAACTGCTAGCAGAACACTGTTTTAGAGATTAAAAGGCACCCCCCCTTAAAACCTACACGTGCCCAGAACCCTCAACAGACACCAGTCAAACAATTACATTGGAGAAAGGCTTATGAGAGCATTCTGCCCTCAAAATGATGCTGTGTAACATCTAGTACAATCTGATCCCTGTCCCTCCAGCCACCATAGAGAGCTAGTGCGTGTGAAATGACAACAAGGACAGCACTGGGCTCTTAACTAACCCACTGACACGCTGAGTTCCACATGAAGAGCAGCCGATTGGGAGCGATAGCAAGGTGATTGACACGGAGAGGGAGGGAACGGGAAAGGATATCCCAGCTTCATGATACTGTCTCAGAGTTCACTGGGTCATCTACAAACTTACATTCGTAACCATTGTGCAAACTCTATTTGGACTCAACATATCACAAAAATCCAAATATTAAAATACATTTCATATTTTCATTTTTATCAAACAGTTCAAGTATATTCCTTATATTGACACTATTGAGATCTTCCTCATAATTCACATTGAGTTTGGGAAGTGTTACCCAGAACTTTTTACCTGAGCGGAATGGTGAACATTCCTGCCTCAATTTCCCTCCCCTAAATTAACCCTTTCTTGGCTTATTCTTATTTTCTTTGTGTTTTTGTCCTTTTGAAATAAATAATGAACAAACTCAAAGATACACAAATGGTGTAAAATTTGAAAAGTATGGTTTCAGCACCAGCATGGAACAAACTAAACTAGAAACTTACCCTGGGCGTGATAAAGGCTTACGGCACAGTAGGAGTCAGTTAAAATATACTGTATACTCAGCTAGAAATAACAGTGTAATAAATGTTAGAACAGCAGAGGGCCGACAGAGACATTCACAGACAGAATAGTCAAAGGACTGGCAATGTCTTGAGATGGATAGAAAGCTGGTTAGCAGATAGGAAGCAAAGAGTTGGCATAAATGGGTCTTTTTCCGATTGGCAGTCAGTGACTAGTGGGGTTCCACAGATATCTGTGCTACAACCCCAACTGTTCAAGGTATATATTAATGATCTGGAAGCGGGAACTGAATGTATTATCTCCAAATTTGCAGATGATACAAAGTTGGGCGGGGAGGGAGTGATTGTGAGGAGGATGCAGAGATGCTTCAGTGTGATTTGGACAGGCTGAGTGCGTGGGTATCTGCATGGCAGATGCAGTATAATGTGGATAAATGTGAGGTTATCCACTTTGGTAGCAATAATAATAAGACGGATTATTACTTGAGTGGCTGTAAATTGAGAGAAGTGGATACTCAGCAAAACCTTGGAGTCCTCGTACGTCAGTCACTGAAAGTAAGCACGTAAGTATAGCAGGCAATAAAGGAGGCAAATGGTATGTTGGCCTTCATAACGAGAGGATTTGAGTATAGGGAGAGGGATGTTTTGCTGCAGTTGTATAGAAAGTTAATTTATTAGTCACAAGGCTTATATTTACACTGCAATGAAGTTATTGTGAAATTGCCCTAGTTGACACACTCCGGCGCCTGTTTGGGTCAATGCATCCTAACCAGCGCATTTTTCAAAATGTGAGAAGAAACCGGAGGAAACCCATGCAGACGCGAGGAGAATGTGCAAACTCCACACAGATAGTGACCCAAGCCGGGAATCAAACCCGGGTCCCTGGCGCTGTGAAGCAGCAGTGCTAACCACTGTGCCACTGTGCCGCCCAAACATAGAAGCTAGAAGCAGGAGTAGGCCATTTGGCCCTCTGAGCCTGCTCCACCGTTCATCTTGATCACGGTTGATCAGCAAATTCAATATCCTGATCCGCACTTCCTCCCATATCCCATGATCCCTTTAGATGCTGCATCGTCAACAGTGCAGCACATCCAGTAATACACCTTCAGAAGCAATAGAAAACAGAAGGTTATTGCAGTAGAGGACAGATCAAAAATATATTTGCAATAGAGAACAAAGAGATATCCACAGCAGACAGAAAGACAAAGAAATGTTTCAGTACAGATTAAAGAAGAGAAGACAGAAGAATGGGATATTGCAGTAAAGGTCAGAACATTTTTTTGTTTTGGTTGTCCTGTCCTGGAGTTTGATACTGGGGCTTATCTCTCGGGGACCTGGCAATTACAGGAGGCTGTGGTTAGAGTGATGCTGTCTCAATCCTTCCATCCCACTGGCTGGAACTTCACAAGCTGTGCTTTTGAGATTTCCCTGAGGCCTGCACTGTTAAACTGCAGCCTGGAATGTGAGTCCAATTTTACTGAGCGGTCTTAGGTCACCTATACAGCAGCCAGCTGAATTGTAAAAGTCTAAGCTAACAATTTGTGTACCGATGGATCATCCTTTAGTGCTGCAATATGACAACACCTTAACACTCTGCTGATGGAGGACCATTCTGTTGCGTGGACTTTGGGTCCACAGGGACTGAATTGCTTTCATTTTACTCAGCCAGAGTGATGAACAGCACATCTCAAACCTCTGACCTCGGAGCTCTATCTCTGAGAAGGGCTGAAGGGGTGTAATCTAAAAGCTAAAGCTGGAGTGAAATTAGGAAACATTCCTTCACCCAAAGAATGGTAGCTTGTTTCTCTCTTCCCCAAATGACAACTTCGTGGAAACACCCCATGTCCAAATGCAGCAAGACCTGGACAATATCCAGGCTTGGGCTGACAAGTGGCAAGTAACATCTGTGCTGTACATGTGCCAGGCAATGACCATCTCTCATAAGAGAGGACCGAGAGGATCTAACCATCTCCCCTTGAAATTCAAAAGCATGACCATCACTGAATCCCCACTATCAACATCCTGGGAGTTACCATTGACCACAAACTGAACTGGACCAGCCAGATAAATACTGTGGCTACCAGAGCAGGTCGCAGGCTGGGAATTCTGTGGTGAATAACTCACCTCCTGACTCCTCCAAGTCTGTCCACCATCTGCAAGGCACAAGTGATGGAATTCTCTCCATGTGCCTGGATGGGTGCAGCTCCAACAACACTCGAGAAGCTCAACACCATCTAGGACAAAGCAGCCCTGCTTGATTGGCACCCCATCCGACACTTTAAACATCCATTCCCTTCACCCCCGATGCACAGAGGCAGCAGTGTACCATCTACAAGATGCACTGCAGCAACTCATCAAGGCTCCTTAGGCAACACCTTCCAGACTCATGACCTCTACCATCTAGAAGGAAATGGCAGCAGATACATGGGAACACCACCACCTGCAAGTTCCCCTTCAAGTCATTCACCATCCTGACTTGGAATATATCGCCGTTCCCTCACTGTTTCTGGGTCAAAATCCTGGGACTCCCTCCCTAACTGCACTGTGGATGTACCTACACCACATGAACTGTAGCGATTCAAGAAGGCAGCTCACCACCATCTTCTGAAGGACAACCCGGGGGGGTGGACAATAAATGCTGGTCTAACCAGAAAGGGCCAGACCTGTAAATCAATCAAAAAACATTGATATTAAATGCATCATTAATTATTGGTTATGTTCAGAATCTGCACATGCTCCTTGAAATAGTTCTTCATAAATTGGGTGAAAAATTACAAGTTAGCTTTTATATGAATGGAACTGTGCATAGAGTCTCACTGGGAGATGTGGGAAGCAGGAACGTCAGATGTGGTCTCTTTATCAGGCAGTGTTTACAGAGCAGATACATTGGAACATCTCCAGTTGGAGGTATGGAAAGTGATGAGGAAGGGGAATGGAATATAAAAGTATGGATTTTTATTAAGTTTGTACAGAGATTGTTGGAACCACATGTAGAATACTGTGCAGTTTCTAAAGTAAAATAAGTAAAGTTTATATATTAGTCACAAGTAGGCTTACATTAACACTGCAGCAAAGTTACTGCGGAACTCCCCTAGTCGCCAGACTCCGGCGCCTGTTTGGGTACACTGAGGAAGAATTTAACAAGGCCAATGCTCCCTAATGAGCACGTCTTTCAGGCTTGGGCAGGAAACCGGAGCACCCGGAGGAAACCCACGCAGACACAGGGAGAATGTGCAGACCCTGCACAGACAGTGACCCAAGCCGGGAATTGAACTCAGGTCCCTGGCGCTGTGAAGTGGCAGTGCTAATTACTGTGACACTATGCCACCCCTACTTATTTAGTCTCGGGTAAAATTGTGTGAGAAACAGTTCAGAGAAGCTTCAGTTCACTCATTCCTGAGATGAAGGGGCTGCCTTATGAGGGAAGATTAAACAGATTGGGCCTGTACCCACTGGAGTTTAGAAAAATGAGAGATAATCTTACTGAAACATCTAAGATCTGGAGGGAACTTAACGGGGTGGATGCGGAGAGGGTTTCCCCTTATGGGAGAGATGAGTGCAGGGGACACAGTTTAAAAATAAGGACTCTCCCATTTAAGACAGAAATGAGAAGACGTTTTTGTCTCAGGGAGTTGTGCAGCTTTGGAACCCTCTATCCCAGAGAGCAGGGGAGGCCACTGGAGGTTATTGAATACTTTAAAGGTAGAGGTTGTTAAATTTTTGATTAACAAAGGGGACAAAGACTGTCAAGGGGAGGTGGAATGCAGAGTTCAGACCACAATCAGATCAGCCGTCATCTTATTGAAAGGCAGCCCAGGTTCGAGGAGCTGAATGGCTTACTCCTGCTTCTAATTCATATGTTTGTTTGAATGTTCTTTTGCAAGTTTCTTTCCAAGCCACAAACCATCCTGACTTGGAAATATATCACTGTCGCTGTGTCAAAATCCTGGAACTCTTTCCCTAACAGCACTGTGGATGTACCAATACCATAAGGACTGCAGCCGTTCACGAAGGCAACTCACCAAAACCTTCTCAAGGGCAAATAGACGTGGGCAATAAATGTTGGCCTTGCCAGCAACGCCCACACCCCATGAATGATTAATAAAAAACCAGAAGCATTGAGAGGGCTGAAGATTCATTTACAGAATCACAAACGTAAAATCTTCCATAAACCAGCACTCTCAGGCAGCATTGTAGAATGGAACAGGGTGTTTTCCTTGTATTTATATGTACTCCTTGATGTACTTAATGTATTTTGATGTATCAGCAAAAACCTGATTCCATTTTTTATAATGCGTTTTATAATGATACATCAGAAAAAATAATTTTAAGAAGTGTTCTGATCTTAACTTGCAAGTTACCTGATTTTAAATCAGTAAAGATTACTTTAATAAAACCTGCAACAAACCATCAAAGAGTTTCATAGCTATACACTCATCAATTTCTTAGTAATTTGTATTTTTCTTAATAAGTCGATGAATTTGAAGAATCCTTCTCAAGTTGTCACATTTGGAGGGGGGCGGGGTGGGTGTGGGGGGGCGGGGTGGGTGCAGGGAGGTGGCCCAGCAACTGGGCCAAATGATTTGGAAACCAAATTTCCTGTCTCGTCCGCTGTGGGAATCTTAGCGATAGGACAGAGAATTCCGTGAAAGGTCTGTTGGTCTCAGGTGGGAATTTCCGGTGTTGGGGCACGCGGGGCTGGAAAATCCCACCCATAGTTTACATTTAAAATTCCAGTCTGCTGTGCCGGTTCTGTGAATTTCACTCAGACTGTGCTGACTAAACGGGCAGAAACTCAAAGCCAGTTGATTTAACTCAAACCTTCCCTGTTCCTTGACTCTGTTGGGTGGTATTAGCAGACAAATGCCCAGTTTAGAAGCAGTCTATTAACTCCTATTCACTGACTGACCAGTGACTGACCATACCTGTCATGAGTTGGCTGTGGGGTGACTGGTTCCTCAGGAGGTCCTGTTCCTCACATGTAGCCAGTTCCTCAATCAGGTGAGACATACCAAAGAGCTGTCATTGTCGCTGCACTCATGAGCAGAAAGAGATAGATTGGGATATCTCTATGGTTACAGTTAGTTTTACATGAATCGCAGTCACTGTACCTTTTTCAGGAGACATACCGTACAATGCCACACTGAGTCTCTCGCACACAAGGAAGACTTGTGTTTGTTTCTTTGTCCATCAACCAATCTCCCTGTTCCTGAGCCAAGGGAAGGGATTCAGTCAAATTCCCTGCTCCAGGTTATTTGTCGTTCAGTCAATTGGAGCAGCGCTTCCCAACCTTCTCCATATCAGTACGCCTCTACACAAGAAAGCATTTTGAGGGACACCTCCTGCTTCCTCTGAACTGCACTCCAGCAAAGTACGTCCTTGGGGCGATTTTCAGCTTGCGTTCCCCAACAGAGAGAATAGCGATGGGTGGAAAATCCGGAGGGAATCAGGAATCATGGACTTCAGTGTTATACTGAGCTGTGTGGATTTCCACCGTCATAATACTGGGAGTGATAACTACAGTTCCGGCAATGGAGAAACCTGGGCCACGGACTTGGAAAAATGTAAACAATACAGTCTAAATGTAACCCAGAGAGAAAATGCTGGAAAATCTCAGCAGGTCTGGCAGTATCTGTAAGGAGAGAAAAGAGCTGATGTTTTGAGTCCAGGCGACCCTTTGTTAAAACTGGACGGTAAACTGTGTAACCGTGATTTCCTTAAAAACACAGTTCACAAATAATTTATCCAGTTCACACAAGATTGAATATTTTGAAACAAAAATCACCAAGAACGTTGACTGTTTGTCTCCACAGATTTAGATTTGATTTGATTTATTATTGTCACGTGTATTAGTATACAGTGAAAAGTATTGTTTCTTGCGCGCTAGACAGACAAAGCCTACTGTTCATGGAGAAGGAAACGAGAGAGTGCAGAATGTAGTGTTACAGTCATAGCTAGGGTGGTTGAAACATCTTAGACAGTTTAAAAAAGTTAGAATTAAGTTTTAGAAGTATAGATGAGAGTAAAGGATAGAATGCGAGGGTATGCTGGACACAGCTTGTAAGAAGTTGCCTCGATCCAGCTCCAGTTCGGAGCACAGGCTGCCTGATTATCGCAGTATTTCCTGCATTTGTTTTCTTATGTTAAATTTCCAGCATCTGTGGTATTTTGCTTTTGGATTAATATTTTGAGCACTATTTCCTCAGCAGAAAAATGAGGAATGAGAGAATGCAGTAACAGGATTAAACAGAGGAGAGAGCTGAAGGGCAGGAGTTTCAGTTTAATGCTAATCTCACATTTAGGCATTATCTAAACACAACTGTACACACAATTTATTAGCATGGTTTCAATGTGATTTTCAGAACAGCAACCTCTGTCTGTCTCTCTCATTTCTGATGTGGAGATGCCGATGTTGGACTGGAGTAGACACAGTAAAAAGTCTCACAACACCAGGTTAAAGTCTGGTCTAAAGTCTCACAACACCAGGTCAACACTCACCTGAGGAAGGAGCAGTGTTCCAAAAGCTTGTGGGTTTACTATCAAATAAACTTGTTGGACTTTAGCCTGGTGTTGTGAGACTTCTTACTGTGTCTCTCATTTCTCCCAGGGTTTTTGTGCCGTGAGTTTTTGTTTTTTGTGTGGGCACATGGACCCCTTTGTCTTCAGCTCCAAGCCCCAGTGGTCACTGTGCATGGAACCAGACCAACGTAAAAATCCTAAACCAGGCGCCTGTGCGACTCTTTCCCACGGGATGCCTGAGATTCACTGGGTCTTGGAAATGAGAGCACAGAGTTGAAGGCAAAGATGAATTTTAGTTTAGTTACATGAATTTGTAATTGTTTTGAATTTTTCGTGGCTCACATCGATGCTATTCAAGGCTCGCTAGGAAGTTTGGGTGGTGTGGCTCAGTCACAGCGCACTCTCTGTGATCAGATATCCTGAACCTTCGCTGTTAGCTTCTCAATTCAGAAAGTTAGTTGAGGTGAAATTTTTTGTCAGATGTGGGTTGCAAGTCTTGAACCATGAATCACCTTCCTTGCGACATCAACACCAGCACTCGTTACAACATATTCCATTCTGAGAAAAACTACCAATCATTGCCCTAAAATATACCTGAAGCATTACCCCAATACAGGACCCACCTCTGACATTCCCACTTCCACCATCTCCCCGGGTGAGACCTGCATGTCCATTGGCAGTTCCACTCAGATAAAACCTCAACTGTCATTTTTCACCAATTTATGAAGAATTATTATTAGGAGCAGATGCAGTATTTGAACACAAACTACAGAAGGTATTCACTCTCCAGTAGGTTTTCCCTCAATCCATTGAGCACAAAGGAAAATGAATCTCAAGTATCTTCCTGAAAGTATTTCTCAAACTGCCAATCACAGGACAATGCATCACCCACGTGTTTCACACAGTGACATTGCACCGTTAAAACCTAACAATAAATTCCTGAGAAATTATTTGTAAAGTACCCTGTATTCAGCTCTCGATTATAATCTGGAATTTAAGATTGAATGAGAATTGTTGTGGAGTTCCTGAAGAATTAACCTCAGACTGTGAAGTTCGGGCACTTACACAACCTTGAAGGCTGGAAGTGGTTTTAATTCGAGTAAGACACACGACTCATTTATCCAGTTTTTACCGCATTTTTCTCAGCAATTTATTCCCACCGTGAGTTACTGTGAAAAGTAGCAGCACTGCACCCATAAAGGATGATAAAAAATATTCCCTCTGTATTGCCTGAACAAATCTGTAATTAGATTCAGAACATAGAAGGAGGAGTTTATTGAGATGATGGTTGCTCTATGATCTAACTCCATGCACCTACCTTTGCTCCATATTCTTTAATATCTTTAGCTATTTCAGATTTAAAATTAATAATTGCTCAGCATCAACTGGCATTTGTGGAAGAAACTTCCAAACCATCAGCTTTTGAGTAGAAATGTTTCCTAATTTCACTCCTGAAAGGTCAGGAATTTTAGACTCTATCCCTAAATCCTTGACTCCCTAATTTTTGGAAACATTTTCTCCCAATCTGCACCACCTGTTCTCCTTAATTTCTTAGTAACTTCAATCAAATCATCCCTTAACCATCTACATTCCAGGAGATACAGCCCTACTTTGTGCAGTTTTGGGCGCCGTACTTACGCAAGGATATTTTGGCCTTGGAGGGAGTGCAGAGGAGGTTTACTAGGCTGATGCCGGAGTTGAGGGGGTTGAGCTATGAGGAGAGGCTGAATAAACTAGGCTTGTACTCGTTAGAGTTTAGAAGAATGAGGGGAGATCTCATTGAGACGTATAAGATGATGAATGGGATGGATAGGATAGAGGTGGAGAGACTCTTCCCGCTCAGAAAGGATAGCAGGACTAGAGGGCACAGCCTCAAGATAAAGGGAGGGCGGTTTAGAACAGAGTTGAGGAGGAACTTCTTCACTCAAAGGGTGGTGAATCTCTGGAATTCTCTGCCCGTTGAAGTGGTGGAGGCTAACTCGCTAAATATTTTTAAGACGCGGGTTGATGGGTTTTTGATAAGAGAGGGGATTAAGGGTTATGGGGAGAAAGCGGGAAAGTGGAACTGAGCCACGACAGATCAGCCATGATCTTATTGAATGGCGGGGCAGGCTCGAAGGGCTAGTTGGCCTACTCCTGCTCCTATTTCTTATGTTCTTATGTACTTTGTATTGGCTTGATTTGATTTATTATTGTCACAGGCATTGGGATGCAGTGAGAAGTATTGTTTCTTGTGCGCTATACAGACAAAGCATACTGTTCATAGAGTGTACGGGGGAAAAGGGAAGAATAGGGTGCAGAATAGAGTGTTGCTGTTACCAAAAATATATATATGGACTCTGTGGGAAAAGGTTTTTTGGGGTGGATGATCAGGCATGGTTCAATGGGCAGAATGGCCTATTCTTCCTCCAATGTCCCCGTGTCTAACTATAACGGGAATTTCCAGTGTAAGCTTCTCACTCTGAGGTTATATCCTTTCCCCAGTCCAGATACAGCAGTGTCACCACTGGTCAATGGATATGGTTACATTATGGATGTGATTACGTAGGCTGTTTGTACCATAAATATTGACATAGGTGCATCTGTAATGGAAATAGATGAACAAGAAAGAACAGGGCCTGACTTTAAAATGTGCCTGA
The DNA here is from genome assembly GCF_965287045.1 of Carcharhinus amblyrhynchos. NCBI lineage: Eukaryota > Metazoa > Chordata > Chondrichthyes > Carcharhiniformes > Carcharhinidae > Carcharhinus > Carcharhinus amblyrhynchos. The sequence continues at coordinate 2,234,138 of NC_137339.1, forward strand.
TTTAAAATGTCCAGTTATCACTGACATCTCAGTCCACTTCATCCTGATGATGGTAATAACTCCCAACTCCCTGTTTTAAAATTAAAGTTCATTAGTCACACTTACCCATGGCATTGATAGTCTGGGACTGGTACATTTACGTTTTTCACAGAATCATAGAAACACTACAGTGCAGAAAGAGGCCTTTTGGCCCATCGAGTCTGCACTGACCACAATCCCGCCCAGTCCCTACCCCCATATCCCTACATATTTACCCAGTAATCCCTCTAACCTACGCATCTCAGGACAATAAGAGGCAATTTTAGCATGGCCAATCAACCTAACCCGCACATCATCCCAAAACTTTGAAGAAAATATATCATTTTCCTTTAGTTTGAATTTCAAAGCAGTAGTTTTAGATAGTTACAATGAATTTTGTGATTAACAAAGAGTCGCACAATGTTTCTTTCTGTTGACGATTTTATGAATGGTGCTTGGTTTTAGGAGTTTATTAAGATGTCTCCAGCTTGTCTATCCAACCTTCCCATGAAGTGTGACACCCCATGGAGTGTAATCCAATCCTGGAGTCATGAGATGTCCTGGGAAGAGTGAAAACCCAGATATAAACTCAGGGATATGAGGGGGAAAAGCCTCTTCATCAACACACTGAATTAAGTGAGAGAGTCCCATCCTCTTTGAGGCAATGAGAGATGTCCATTGAAGTGGTTTTCACAGCACCAGTGCCCATTTCAGCCAATAACCAAACTTCCCTGTTACTGGAAAAGACTAATTTTAACAAGAAATAAGAAAGTTTTCTGTGAAAATCACAGGAGAGTTGGTGGAGCTTTGAAATTCAAATTCTCGTCCAATAAGAGAAAGGTGACTCTAATGCAAAGTCGCAATCCTTTTACATCTTTTCAAAAACTGAACAGTTTTAAATTTATTCCAATAAAGAACATTGGAATCTTGCATGTGAAACAATCTTGTCTGAGTGAAGTTGTTTCTGGCTGACTGCCCCAGTTACTGCTCCTTGCTAAATGTTTTTTGGTTTTTCTCCATGTAGTCCTTCGCCGGTCAGGGACTGGGTGATGAAGATTATGAGATTCCTCCAATCACTCCTCCAAATCTCGGAGACCCGTCGTTTCTTCACCTGATGGATCCCCATGGGGGCTACCATTCACTGTGCCATTCGGTACCCCCCAGTGGCCTGCTTCCTCAATACGCTTACCAAGGCATGGACCTTCCAGCAATAATGGTCTCCAACATGCTGGGCCAGGATGGCCATCCACTGTCAAGCCAACTACCTATGGTCAGTGTCTATCTTTGGGCAGAGATATGTTGGCGGGAGTGGGGGTGAGTGGCAGCGGGTGGTCTCTCTTTAAAGCTCTTGCTAAAGCTCTCAAGTATTGTACGTTGAATTATTGGAATGGGAGGAGGCGGCGGGAATCAGGACCAGACAAGTCGAATTCATCTCCATTTGATGCAAAGCCGAGCGATTCTAATTCAGGCATTGAGGTGGTCAATTTCTAAATGACCAAACGGTCACCGGAGTGAAGATTCTCGGAAGAAAGGCAACAGGACAAGTCAGAAATGAATTGGCGTGGTTCCAAAGTATAAAGAGTCGGCTCCACATGGATCAGTTGCAACTGGTTTCCCAAAACAGAATTTAGCAGTGAGAAACAGTAACACTCCTTTACACTCCACAAAGCGAACAAAGAAAAGTCCAGCACAGGAACAGGCCCTTCGGCCCTCCAAGCCCGTGCTGATCATGATGCCCTAACTAAATTTTAAAAAAACCTTCTGCCCTTACTCGGTCCGTATCTCTCTATTCCCTCCCTATTCATGCACCCATCCAGATGCCTCTTAAATGTTGATAATGTTCCTGCTTCCACCCCCTCCTCTGGCAGCCCGTTCCAGGCACCCACCCCTCTCTGTGTGGAAAATCCTCCCCACACATCTCCCTTAAACTTTCCCCCTCTCACCTTGAACCTGCTCCCCCTTGTAATTGACACTTCCACCATGGGAAAAAGCCTCTGCCTATCCACCCTGTCTGTGCCTCTCATCATTTTGTAGACCTCTATCAGGTCTCCCCTCAGCCCCTGTCTTTCCAGTGAAAACAATCCTAGTTCATTCAACCTCTCCTCATAGCCAACACCCTCGAGACCAGGCAACATCCTGGTGAACCTTTTTTGCGCTGTCTTCAAAGCTTCCACATCCTTCTGCTAGTGTGGCGACCAGAACTGCACACAATACTCCAAATGTGGCCTAACCAAGGTTTTATTTAGCTGCAACATGATTTGCCAACTCTTGTACTCAGTGCCCCGGCTGATGAAGATAAGCATGCCACGTGCCTTCTTAATCACCTTGGTCATCTGTGTTGCCACTTTTGTGGACTTGCACGCCCAGATCCCTCTGTATGTTAATGTTCCTAAGGATTCTGCCATTTACAGTATAATTCACACCTAAATATGATCCTCCAAAATGCATCACCTCTCATCTGTAATTAAACTCCATCTGTAATTTTTGTGCCCAAGTCTCCAATCTATCTATATCCTGTTTTATCCTCTTGACAATCCCCGGCACTTTCAGCGTCTCCACCAGTCTTCGTGTCATCCATAAACTTACTAATCAGACCATCAGCATTTTCCTCCAGATCACTTAGTTTTACTACAAACAACAGAAGTCCCAGCACTGATCCTTGTGGAACATCATTAATTTGCTGGATTATCCCTGCTTCCTTTCTTAAACAAGGGGGCAACGTTGGCTATTTTCTAGTCCTCTGGAACCTTGCCTGTGGTCAAAGAGGGTGTGAAGATATCTGTTAAGACCCCAGCTATTTCTTCCCTTGCCTCCCGCAGTAATCTGGGGATAGATCCCATCCAGCCTCTGGGACTTGTCAACCTTAATGCAATTTAGGATACCTAACACTTCCTCTTTTGATATATTGACATTCTCCAGAGCATTCACACACCCATCCCTGACCTCAGTATCCGTCATGTCCTTCTCCTTTGAATATCAATACAAAGTACTCATAAAGGATCTCACCCACTCCCTGTAGCTCCATGCATAATATCCCCCCACTGTCTGAGTGGACCCACTCTTTCTCTTGCTACCCTCTTGCTCCTAATATATGCATAAAAAGCCTGGAGATTCTCCTTGACCCTGTTTGCTAAAGACATTTCATGGTTCCTTTCAGCCCTCCTAATTCCATGTTTAAAATTCTTCCTACTTTCATTGTACTCCACAAGGGCTTTGTCAGTTTTTAGATGCCTGGACATATCATATGCTTCCTTTTTCCTTTTGACTAAGCTTACAATTTCCCTTGTCATCCATGGTTCCCGAATCCTGCCATTTCTGTCCTGTATTTTTGTGGGAACACACTTGTCCTGCACTTCAATCAACTGGTCTTTAACAGCTTCCCACATGCCAGATCTGGATTTGCCTTTAAATAGCCGCTCCCAGTTCCTGTCTAATTTGGATGTAATTGGCCCTCGCCCAATTAAGCACCATCGCCCGAGGGTCATTCCTGTCCTTATCCATCACCACCTGAAATCTTATGGAATTATGGTCGAATGCTCCCCCACTGAAACATCGACTAAAGAATAATGAAGTTGAACAATAATGTTAAATAGCACTGCGCGCACCCAAATAAATTACTTTTAAGATCCTTCTCTTCAAATCCTCCATTTCTTTACTGTATCATACCCTAACAGTCACCCCCAGCTACACAGCATTGCTTGGATTCCTGACTCTTTCACCCATTCTCTGATTCCCACTCACTTTGTTACATTACAACCCCCGTTTTCAGTGAACAGTTGAGATGGGTGGCAAACTGCCAAGTCACCCCGGGAGATATTTTGATTTGATTTATTATTGTCACATGTATTAACATACAGTGAAAAGTATTGTTTCTTGCACACTATGCAGGCAAGCATACCGTTCATGGAGAAGGAAAGGAGAGAGTACAGAATGTAGTGTTACAGTTATAGCTAGGGTGTAGAGAAAGATCAACTTAATGCAAGGTAGGTCCATTCAAAAGTCTGACAGCAGCAGGGAAGAAGCTGTTCTTGAGTCGGTTGGTACGGGACCTCAGACTTCTCCATCTTTTCCCGATGGAAGAAGGTGGAAGAGAGAATGTCCGGGGTGTGTGGGGTCTTAATTATGATGGCTGCTTTACCAACGCAGCAGGAAGTGTAGACAGAGTCAATGGATGGGAGGCTGGTTTGCGTGATGGATTGGGCTACATTCACAGCCTTTTGTATTCTATTCACCCCAACACTGACTCCTACCTGAAATCAGTGGGAATGGTATCACCGGAGCCGGAGTTCTGGGGAGAGGGTTTGGGGTTGTGAGGGTGTCAGGTTGTCACTAGGGTCCATAGAAATGACTCCCACTCTCCCAGAATCCGTTCGATTTCTAACAAAAACCTTTTCAGGCATATTCCCTGCCCAACACCACCGCCCCCACCCCGCTTGGTCCTTTCTCTAGAAAATCACATCTCAGCACCCAGGAGACCCTGCTGTGGTGGTCAGTGGCCTATTTGTGAAGATATTTCAGTCTGGTTCAACGCAGCAGGTGGGATTTTACAGCCTCGCTCGAGCAAGACTGAAACATCTCACCCAAGGACAATGGACATTTCCATTGGCTGCCCCTCGCTGCTCCGATTCCGTGGTGTGTGAGGCAGTCGAATTCCGGATGGAATGTTTGATATCATTCCATTTGGGAGGTCTCAACATGATTTGTTCACGTTACTTTTCTGACCTGCTTGGGTGAAATTGAACAATTGTTGTGCCTTTTTGGGTTTTTCCAAAGTGGGAAAGTGTTGCTGGTTGAATAAGAAATGGATCTCAGTCTCCACGCACTTTCTCATCATATGTTTGGATTCTTTAGGCCAGAATTTTGTGGAGTTAAGAAACTCTGTGGATTTTTATAAATGGCAAACAGACCCGGGTGTGGAAGTTCTGCCCCCATTTCTGATGAATCCCATTGTTGCAGCAGAGGGTGGGGGTTGGGTGGGGCATGACCCATACAGGAAGGAAACACAATATCAGCACAGCCATTTAAACTTAGTACTGAGTACACTCAAACCCTCATTTTGACTGCTTTAAAGGCTTTAACCCACAGTGCACAAGTCACAGCTTTATGCAATAAATATAAACATTGTTGATAGTAAGATAAAGTTTATTGATGTATTGTGATCAGATGCTTTTTTAAATCTCCTGTTCTTTAAACATGAAAAACAGCCTGCAGCTGTCAATAAGAATTTTTTTTAGAAAAGCCATCTGCTGGACTGTTTTGACGGATGAGCTTGATGGTGTAGGTTAGAAGATAAAACATCATATTTTATGTAGTTTCAGTAGAGATCTGTATTGAGATTACTCAAGAGCTAGTATTATGTCATTGTGAATGCTTGGCTGAGTTCCAATTATCTCAGAAGGCAATTCTAAGATTGCATTTTGACTGATGATTTAAAGAGACTATTAAAGGATTATCTAGCTTTGTTATGGGGTCAGCAGAGAAAGTGGTTATTAGTCATTTGGTGGTACAGAACTTGATGTTGTATACATGGATTTTAATAAGGTAAAGATAATGTTCCCCATGATAGGCTCAGGAGGAAAGTAATGAGGTGTGGGATAGAAGGAAATTTGGCTGATTGGATAAGTAACTGGCTGTCTCATAGAAGACAGAGGGTGGTGGTGGATGGAAAATTTTCAGACTGGAGAGTTATCAGCGGTGTACCACAGGGATCAGTGCTGGGTCCTTTGCTTTTTGTGATTTTTATCAATGACTTGGAGGAGAGGGCTGAAGGGTGGATTAGTAAATTTGCTGATGACACCAAGATTGGTGGAGTAGTGGATGAGATGGAGGGCTATTGTAGGCTGCACAGAGACATTGATAGGATGCAGAGCTGGGCCAAAAAGTGGCAGATGGAGTTTAACCCTGATAAGCGTGAGGTGATTCATTTTGGTAAGACAAATTTGAATGCAGATTACAGGGTCAACGGCAGGGTTCTGAGGAATGTGGAGGAACAGAGAGATCTTGGGGTTCATATCCACAGATCTCTGAAGGTTGCCACTCAAGTGGATAGAGCTGTGAAGAAGGCCTGTAGTGTGTTAGCATTTATTCAGATCCAGTGTAAAATAGAATGAGGCAGTCCCAGAACCTGGGAGAAATCGACTGTTTCTCAATGAGGAACCCACTCTGGTAAACTGCTGAGTGTCCAGAATATCATCAGCACGCTTTCCAGTGAGACGGTGGAGCGATTAGAGAGAAACAGGCACCAACTGACAATAGTTACAGAGAGAGAGAGAGGCACCAACTGTCTTCCTGCCTTTTATCACCAGGCCCAGCACAGAGTGAAGCAGGATTCAAATCAACCTCGTGTACTAATCTTAGAGAACTTGGGGATTCCGCAAAAAATGCAATCAGTATTAAACACAGAGCCCTAATTATAGGTAATTATTCAGGCAGGAGATGTAACACACACAGCACGTGCACAGTCCTACAGACTGAGTTACAGGGTCAGTCACGATCTTATTGAATGGTGGATCAGTCCTGAGGGGCTGTGTGGCCCACTCGTGCTCACATTTCTCACGATCTTGGGGAATGAGAGATACAGGCAGCACGCGCGCAGGCCTGTATGTGAAATACAGTAGAAGTTAACGGTGTAATCAGTAATTACTCCTCACTCTCCCCTGTCACTGGAGTCTAATTACATGTTGCGGACTCTGCAATAAGTCATTCCATTGCGTGTGTAATCAAACTCATTTCTGAAACAGGTAAAGCCGGGTGACATATATTTTTGTGGTAGTTCCCAAAGTTCACTTTCAGTAACTGGCTGGCACCCCCTCCCCATCTCTGCACCCCGAACGAGAATGCTGCTGGTTTTTAAGGTTTAGGGAAATGATATTAAAGAAAGCAATCTCCTGGAGACCAGCGACAGTCCAGAGCAGCAGAAAGAGAAGGGAAGCTGGGTGAACTGATTTCCACACATATTCCATCACCGTAACAGCCTCACTCAGCCTTGAATCCATTTATTTCAGCCCAGTCCTCAGGGTAATGTACCTTTTCTCATTTCCAGCTCCTCTTTATTGTAAGTGAAGCATCAGTACAATAAATCATTTACCAATACAGAGAGAGGAGCGCGCAGCCTGCAAGTCCTGGAAATTTAGGTTAAGTGCTAATATTCTCCATTTTATTGCTTTGTTGGTTAGGGTCTGCTTATAAAAGCCAACATTAATTTTTTTTCTTGTTGCCACGGGCAACAGCTGAGGCCAGTGATCATTCAGATTAGGAAAATGGATGTCTTGTCTTTCCACCTTACACACACACAATACAAATAATACAATAAAAGGCATCTCATTATTTATTACACAGCATCCTTAACAGAGAAAAGCAACCCAAGTGTCAGAGGTGTTTCCAAGCAAAATTGGACAGTGAGGAAGTATTAGGAGGATTATCTGAAAGCTTGGTCAAAGAGGAGAGAGAGGGAGAGGCGGAGGGTTGTAGGGAGGGAATTCCAAAGCTGGAGGTCCAGTCTCCGATCGTGGCACAGGGAACCGAGGGTGGAGAATGCAGAGATCTCAGAGAGTTGTAGGGCTGGAGTAGGTTGCAGAGGGGCAAAGCCCATAGGCTATTTCAACCCGAGGGTGAGAATTTTAGATTGAAGGTGGATCTACAGCCAGTGTAAGCCAATGAGGACAGAGGGGTGATGGGTGAAAGGACTTGGCATGAGTTGGCACAGTTCTGAATGAGTGTTTAATCAGGAGAGTATAGGAATAGTGAAATCTGGAAGATACAAAGAGCAGAATGAGAGTTTCAGTGACGGCCGAGACAGGGGAATTGTTTCATGGGATGTGGATGTCACTGTCTGGTACAGCACTTATTGTACATCCCTGAGGACATTTACCAGTCGACCACATTGCTGTGGCTCTGCAGTCCCTTGTAGGCCAGACCGGGTAAGGACGGCAGATTTCCTTCCCTAAAGGACATTAGTGAACCAGATGGTTTTGTCCAACAATCGACAATGGTTTCATGGTCATCATCAAACTTCTAATTTTCCAGATTTTTATTGAATTCATATTTCACCAGCTGCTGTGCTGGGATTTAAACCCAAGTCTCCAGAACATTACTGTCGATCTCTGGATTTCTAGTCCAGTGACGATATCACTACACAACAGCCTTCCCTGGCAGATGTACAGAGGAAGACGTAGGTGGTGTTGATGATGGCACAGTGCTAGTACAAATATAAAAGATTGAAATAGTCATAGAGGTTTACAATATGGAAATAGACCCTTCGGCCCAACTTATCCATGCGGCACAGTTTTTACCATTAAGCTAGTCCCAATTTCCCACATTTAGCCCATATCCCTCCAAACCAATCTTACCCATGTAACTGTCTAAATGGTTTTTAAAAGACAAAATTGTACCCACCTCTATTACTACCTCTGGCAGCTTGTTCCAGACACTCACCACCCTCTGTATGAAAAAAATTGCCCCCAGACCCTTTTGTATCTCTCCCCTCTCACTTTAAATCTGTGCCGTCTAGTTTTAGACTCCCCTACCTTTGGGAAATGACGTTGAGTATCTAGCTGATCTGTACCCCTCAATATTTTATAGACCTCTATAAGCCTTCTATGCTCCAGAGAAAAAAGTCCCAGTCTATCCAGCCTCTCCCTATAACTCAAATCATCAAGTCTTGGTAGTATCCTAGCAAATCTTTTCTGCACTCTTTATAATTTAATAATATCCTTTCTATAATAGGATGACCAGAACTATACACAATATTCCACTGTGGCCTGACCAATGTCTTGTACAACTTCAACAAGACGTCCCAACTCCTGTATTCAATGTTCTGACCGATGAAACCAAGCATGCCGAATGCCTTCTTCACCACTCTGTCCACCTGGGACTCCACTTTCAAGGAGTTATGAATCTGTACCCTAGATTTTTTTCTTCCATAACTCTCCCCAACACTCCACCATTAACTGAGTAAGTCCTACCTGGTTCGATTGACAAAAATGCATCACCTCGCATTTATCTAAATTAAATTCCATCTGCCATTCATCAGCCCACTGGCCCAATTGATCAAGATCCCATTACAATCCTAGATAACCTTCACTGTCCACTATGCCACCAATCTTGGTGTCATCTGCAAACTTACTAACCATGCCCCCTATATTCTCATCCAAATCATTAATATAAATGATAAATAACAGTGGGCCCAGCACTGATCCCTGAGGCACACTGCTGGTCACAGGCCTCCAGTTTGAAAAACGAACTCTCTACAACCCCCGGCTTCTAGCATCAAGCCAATTTTGTATCCAATTGGCTACCTCATCCTGGATCCCATGAGATTTAACCTTATGCAACAACCTACCATGCGGTACCTTGTCAAAGGCCTTGTTAAAGTCCATGTAGACAACATCAACTGCACTGCCCTCATCTACCTTGTTGGTTACCCCTTCAAAAAACTCAATCAAATTCGTGAGACATGATTTTCCACTCACAAAGCCATGCTGACTGTCCATGATCAGTCCTTGCATCTCTGAATACCTGTAGATCCTGTCTCTCAAAATACCTTCCAACAATTTACCCAACACAGGTGTGAGGCTCACTGCCCTGTAGTTCCCAGGCTTTTCCCTGCAGCCCTTTTTAAACAAAGGCACAACATTTGCCCCCTTCAATCTTCAGGGACCTAACTTGTGGCTGTTGATGATTCAAAGAGCTCTGCAATTTCTTCCCTAGCCTCCCACAACATCCTGGGATCCATTTTATCAGGTCCCAGGGGTTTATCTACCCTTGATGCACTTTAAGACTTTCAGAACCTCCTCTTTTGTAATATGTACACTTTTTATTTCCCCAATTTTCCTAACACCCATACCTTTCTCAACAGTAAATACTGATGAGAAATATTCATTTAGGATCTCACCCATCTCTTGTGGCTCTGCATGTAGATGACCTTGTTGATCCTTAAGAGGCCCTATTCTCTCCCTAATTTACCCTTTTGCCGTTTATGTATTTGTGGAAGCTCTTTGGATTCTCCTTTGCCTTATCTATCAAAGCAATCTCGTGTCCCTTCTTTGCCCTCTTGACTTCACTCTTAACTCTGCTCTGAAAACCTCTATATTCTTCAAGGGATCCACTTGATCCCAGCTGCCTATGCATGTCTTATGCCCCCTTCTTCTTCTTGATAGGGACCTTAATATCCCAAGTCATCCAGGGTTCCCTCCAACTATCAACCTTGCCCTTCACTGTAAAAGGAATGTGCTTATCCTGAACCTTGGTTAACACACTTTTGAAAGTCTCCCATTTACCAGGCATCCCTTTGCCTGCCAACAGACTCCCCCAGTGATCTTTTGAAAGTTCCTGCCTGATACCATCAAAATTGGCCTTGCCCCAATTTAGAATATTAACTTTTGGGACAGACCTATCATTCTCTTTAGCTATCTTAAAACTAATAGAATTATGGTCACTGACCCCAAAGTGATCCCTCACTAACACTTCTATCACCTGCCCTTCCTTATTTCCCAAAAGAAGGTCAAGTTTTGCCCCCTGTCTAATCGGATCATCCACATACTGAATGAGAAATTCCTCCTGAATACACTCAACAAATTTCCCTCCAAGTCTCCTATTGTTACCACCCTATTTTTCTTGGAGCTATCTGTAATCTCCTTACGTATTTGCTCCTCAATTTCCCACTGACTATTTGGGGACCTAAAATAGAACCCTATCAAAGTGATTTCCCCCTTTTTATTCCTTTGTTCTACCCGTATAGACTCAGTGGCCGAACTCACAGTTATATCCCGTCTCATCATGTTCTCCCTGATCAAAAATGCAGCTCCCCCCTCTTACCTCCTGTTCTATCTTTCCTATAGCATCTGTACCCTGGAACATTGAGCTGCCACGTTTCAGTAATAACTCTAATATCCCAGTCCCATCCATGCCTTGAGTCCATCTGCCTTGATTGTTTGAATATTCAGGGCATTGGAAGATTCTTATCCCAGCTCCATCAATATCACTAGCAACACAGGACATGGCATTACTCTGCTGCCTGAAGGATCTCCTGATGTACCAGAAAGCTCCCAAATTCAACACTTAGGTCCACAGCTTAAGTCACCATAGTCCCAGATAACCATAGACTGCTTTCCCCTTTGAAGGGAGAGAACTGACAGGTGGTGATTTAACCTGAGGATCGCCACACCTCCGGCAAGGGGCAAGGTTGAGAAGGCAGAATCTTCATGAATGGCCTCAGCTGCTGCGGGAATTGAACCTGCACTGTTGGTGTTGCTCTGCATCACAAACCAGCCATCTAACCAACTGAGCTAAACAACCTAGGGACGCTATGATAGCTCAAGTGTCCTAGGGCATGTGTAGACATCAAGTGAGGACAGGATTGGACTCCAGTCAGATGTCCTGAAGATTAAATGAGATGTTGATGATCATTGCCTTTGATGAGATATGGAAATTGGTCAAAAGGGTTTAAGCACCAGAGAATTCTGAAACATTGTGGGAAGCTATTTATCCCATTACGCCTGTTAGCTCTTTTTTTTCCTACATTCTGAAGGGCTCATTGGCCTGCAATTCCCTTTTATTCCTGCATTTTTCCATGTGTTAAATATTGCTCCAGTTCCCTCTTTCCAGTGGTCACCGGATTGATACTTCAAGGATTCATTTAACAATCGGCCCTTGTGAGCAGCGTGTTGTCCGAGGTGAAAGAGCAAATCCTCCAATCCCAGCTCCGGGCTGTGCAGACTCGGGACACCCTGAGTGTTTGTGTTGCAGGCTCCCAAAACATTTTTAAGAAGCATTTGCAATTAGCCTTCATTATACAATTTGCATATTCATGAGACATCACTCCTAATTATTGGAGACTGGTCTCTTTTTGCCAGATGATTAATTAAACTACTGTAGCCAAAGTGATTACAATACGGTATTAAAACCCTCTAAGGAGTTGCGGCAGAGTTATTTTAAAAATCTGTAATAAGATATAATATATGTCTTAATATATAATTCATACAAAAGAGTGCTAATAATTTCATACATCCTCACATTGCCCGAGTTCCAGTTCTTTGCTCCATCAAGCTCTTATTCAACTAATTTAAACATCTCATTTTTTGTTTGATATAGAATGTGAGTATTGCTGAAAAAGATACATGCTGTTGAAGCTTTTCATCTTGCATTCATCAGGACAAACCAAGAATACCAAATTTCAAAGGAAGCAACAATTTGTTCTACACAAGAAAAGGGGTGCTGATTGGTTGGCAAGTCGACATTGGTTGAGATGTTGTCATGGAGAACGCACCAGGAAACTATTGTCCCCCACGCTTTTTGTCTTAATCCAAAAAAAGATTTGACATCCTGTCTCTTTTTTCAGCAATGTTTAAGTTTTATTTTGTAATATTACCTGTCCATTTGGAAGACCACCCCAATGCTTGGCCTCCCATTTCAGAGATGGGGACATGTCCTTTTCCTTCAGTTGAGCTCCTTACTGAAACTCAGTGACATGAAGTTACTGAGACCAGGATTCCTAAGGGGGAGGGGTGTTGGGTGGGGTTTGGTATTAGATCAAAGTATGCTACATCTTACACATGCACATACAGGCCATTCAGCCCAGCTGATCCATTCTAGAGTTTCTGCTATAGATAATCCTCTTCCCACTTTGCCTCATCTCACCCAATTACTATGGGCGGGATTTCCTGGCCACACTCGCCCCAAAACCAGGAAGTCCTGCCCGAGGTCAATGGACCTTTGCACTCCCACTCTCCCCTTCCCCGGCTTGCTATGATTCCCGTGGCAGGCAGGACAGGAAAATTGCCCCATTTATCTTCTTAATCCTTTCTCCCTATGTGTTTACCCAGCTTCTCCTTAAATATATCAATACCTCAACTACTCCGCATGGGAACAAGTTCCATATTCTCACCACTCTTTGGGTAAAGAAGTTTCTCCTGAATTCTCTGTTGAATTTAAGAACATAAGAAATAGGAGCAGGAGTCGGCCATCTAGCCCTTCGAGCCTGCCCCGCCATTCAATAAGATCATGGCTGATCTGAAGTGGATCAGTTCCACTTTCCCGCTTTCTCCCGCTAACCCTTAATTCCTTTGTCTATCAGAAACCTATCTACCCGTGACTTAAATATATTTAGCGAGGTAGCCTCCACCACTTCAACGGGCAGAGAATTCCAGAAATTCACCCCTCTTTGAGTGAAGAAGTTCCTCCTCAACTCTGATCTAAACTGCACCCCCCCCCGCCTTATCTTGAGGCTGTGCCCTCTAGTCCTGCTGTCCTTTGTAAGCAGGAAGAATCTCTCTACCTCTACCTTATCCATCCCCTTCACTATCTTATACGTCTCTATAAGATCCCCCCATTTATTGATGATTATCTTATATTGATGGACCCCACATGGAAACACCTTTTCTACATTTACCCAATCAAGTGTATTTATGATTTTTAAAATCTCTACCAAGTCATCAAATTATTTTCTAGAGAAAAGAGCCCAGCCTGTTAAACTTATCTTTCCTGATCATTGTGAAGTCTCAGTTCTGATACAATTCTTGTGAATCTATGTTGGATTCTCTCCAGTGTTTCTATATATTTTTTATTATATGGGAACCAGAAATGCGCACAGTACTCCTTGTTACCCAATCATACACAAGGATTGGTGAAACGATAATGTGGGTTCTTTATTTGAAGACTATAAACACTAATGTTCACTAAGAGGCTAAATAAAGTACATCTGATCTCTATCCTGCTGCTTGCCAACTGCCTATAAATCCTGGGACTAATAAATATACCCCATGGAAGCACATCATATCACAAGGCTCCTGGTGTGGTCTAAGCTAATATCCAGCACTAGTTTAACATCCGTTCCTTTATCTATTCACTGTCATTTCTGCTGGGACTCAGGGAAGAGCTTTCATTTTTTTCCTTTATTCTTTCATGAGATGGAATTCACGAGGTGGAGGTCCACCTCGTGTCAAACGAGGGGCATGCACACGGTGGGTCGTGCGTGGGCTGCTCTTGGAGGTTCCGGGAGTGGCCTAGTACTTCGTGTCGGTGTGTGTGCTTGATCCTGGACCGGTAGACAGGCGCCGCAACAGCTCGGTGACTAGCGCTGCTAGCTGTGCAGATACATGGATTTGGGCCTGTGTCTGTGGGAGTCTGCACATTCTCCCTGTGGTTGCGTGGGTTTCCTCCGGGTGCTCCGGTTTCCTCCCACACCCCAAAGATGTGCTCTTAGGCTGATTGGTTTTACCAAATTGACACTATTCTCCCCTGAATCTGGCTAAGTCAGGGGTTCCATTCGTAGACATGCAGGGTAGAATAGGTGTAGGGTGATGCGGCGGCACAGGCTCGTTGGGCCGAAGGGCCTGTTTCCCGTGCTGGGTTGTTCTTTGTTCTTTGTTCTTTGTATGAGATGAGGGCACCGCTGGCAAGGTCAGCATTTATTGTCCATCCCTGAGATGAGTGTCTCATTTGGCCACTTCAGAGGGCATTAAGAGTCAATCATTGTGGCTCTGGATCACATGTAGGCCAGACTGGGTGAGAACAGAAGATTTCCATCCCTAAAGAACATTAGTGAATCAGACGGCTTTTCCTGACAATAAATGATAGTTCTGTGATCACTATGGTGATCTTATTGAAACATATAAGATGCTGTGGGGATTTGGTAGAGCGGATACCACGAGGCTGCTTCGAATTATGGAGAGACTAGAACTGGGACAAAGTTTAAAAACAAGAGATTTCCCTTTTAAGGCAGAAATGAGGAGAATGGGTGATTAGTGGAATTCTCTTCCACAGCGAGCAGTGGGGGCTGGGTCATTGAATAAAATTCCAGCACAGGAACAGGCCCTTCGGCCCTCCAAGCCTGCACCGACCATGCTGCCCGACTGAACTAAAACCCCCTACCCTTCTGAGGACCATATCCCTCTATTCCCATCTCATTCATGTATTTGTTAAGACACCCCTTAAAAGTCACTACCGTATCCGCTTCCACTATCTCCCCTGGCAACGAGCTCCAGACACCCACCACCCTGTGTAAAAAGTCTGCCTTCTACATCTCCTTTGAAACTTGCCCCTCGCACCTTAAACCTGTGCCCCCTAGTAATTGACTCTTCCACCCTGGGAAAAAGCTTCCGACTATCCACTCTGTCCGTCCCTCTCATAATCTTGTAGACTGTATCAGGTCTCCCCTCAACCTCTGCCGCTCCAGTGAGAACAAACCAAGTTTCTCCAACCTCTCCTCATAGCTAATGCCCTCCATACCAGGCAACATCCTGGTAAATATTTTTTGTATTCTCTCCAAAGCTTCCACATCCTTCTGGTAGTGTGATCAGAATTGAACACTATATTCCAAGTGTGGCCTCAACATGACTTGCCAATTTTTAAACTCAATACCCCAGCCTATGAAGGCAAGTATGCCGTATACCTTCTCCACCTGCATTGCCACTTTCAGTGACGTGTGTATCTGTATACCCAGATCCCTCTGCCTATCAATACTCCTAAGGGTTCTGCCATTTACTGTATATTTCCTATCCGTATTAGACCTTCCAAAATGCATTACCCCACATTTGTCTTTATTAAACTCCACCTGCCATCTCTCCACCCAAGTCTCCAACTGATCTATATCCTGCTGTATCCTCTGATGGTCCTCATCACTATCTGCAAATCCACCAACTTTTGTATCATCCGCAAACTTACTAATCAATCCAGTTACATTTCCCTCTGTATCATTTATATGTATTACAAACAGCAAAGGTCCCAGCACTGATCCCTGAGGAACTCCACTTGTCACAGCCCTCCATTCAGAAACACACCCTTCCACTGCTACCCTCTGTCTTCTTTAGTCAAGGCTGAGATAGATTTTGATAGACAAGGGAGTCAAAGGTTATGAGGAGTAGACAGGAAAGTGAAGTTAAGATTACAACCAGATCACATTGAATGACAGACAGAGACTCAAAGGGCCAAATGGCCCACTCCTGCTCCGAAAGCCAAGCTCCTTTAATTGAGACTAGATTTCTTTTCCAGATTATTAATGGAATTTAAATTCCATCAGCTGCTATGGTGGGATTTGAACCCTCACCCCCAGAGTGTTTGCGTGGGCCTCTAGATTACTAATCCAGTATTCTGACTACTATGGCATCATCATCCCCATTGACTGAACTATTCCTTCACAAAACAAGAACAATAAGATTGATTGACAAACTTCAGCATAGAGCACTGCCCCCCACCCCAGCCCCCTCCCCATCATACAGGGGGCAGGAGGTCTGAGTGAGAACACAGACTATGTGCTAGAGGCTGAGCCTCTCGTTCTTCACTCCATCACTTCTTCCTTTCCCACAGCCTGGCTTCCCGTCTCTGATCTTTTTATAACTTATAAACAAATACGTTCAGAAAGTGATTTTTAATGTCCCAATCAATGATTTTAATTCCAGGGTTTTGTTCAGGAGTTGAATCTTTAATTGGTGGAGATGTATAATCTCAGCCTGATGGACGATTAAATGTACTGCTCATGTTGGAGTTCCTCGAATCACCAATTTGGAATGTAGGGTTAATGATTCTTTTCAGATCAAGCCCTTGGAATTTCACATCAAACAGGGCGCTAGAATAATGCACAGAAGGATTCGAACCCTCAGTGCAATCTTTGTGCCAGTTCCATCTTGACTATGTTGCTTAAGAATTAGTCTACAACAACATTGCCATCTGATGGTGGATGGTCAACACTGCACGTCGCAGTGTCCAGCTGGTGTGACAGAGAAAAACATTCATAGAAAACTGCTGCTTGCTAAAGGCTGGTGGTGGCATTGTTTCAGTTTGTTTTGGATAGAAAAACCTTCCAGTTTATGGGAAGTAACCATTTCTGTTGTTGGGTCAATTCTGTGGCCATTGTTCCTGTAGCCAGGGAACAAAACGGAGATTGGAAAGGTGTCCTTTGATGTTTGAAAATGAACGTGTAAAACACAAAAAACAGTGGAAGATGGGGCAGGAAAGACACTTTCAGGAATTAAGATCCTTATGTCTATTCCAGTGTCCAGTTAAACTGTGCATGGGAGTGCCATTGGTCCAAATCAGAGCAAATCAGTCGCTGTAAAGGGTGGTGAATCTCTGGAATTCTCTGCCCGTTGAAGTGGTGGAGGCTGCCTCGCTAAATATTTTTAAGAAGCGGGTTGATGGGTTTTTGATAAGAGAGGGGATTAAGGGTTATGGGGAGAGGGCGGGAAAGTGGAACTGAGCCACGACAGATCAGCCATGATCTTATTGAATGGCGGGGCAGGCTCGAAGGGCCAGATGGCCTACTCCTGCTCCTATTTCTTATGTTCTTATGTTCTTATTCCCTGTCAGCTCATTTTTCCCTGCTACTATCGAACGGTTTTGCTCTGAGGACAGTCTCTAATACCCCAGACTGCTTCATTTTCATTGCCTCTAATCACTCTCTACTTCCTTATTTGGAAACTCATTCAACAAAATCAAGAATTAACTGGCCTCAGAGAATGTGCCAGAGGGACTCCCCCCACTGTGATATCTGGGGACAACCCCCTTCCACCACCGATTACCCGCAGTTACAACCAGCCAAGCCTGAGACAACCGGCTAAAACAATGTTCACATTTTTGCTGTAATTTGGTTTCTTTAAATGCTGTGAAAAAAATCACTAAATATCTTCCAACACTAATGAAAATGTGAATCAGAGAGCGAGATCATTGCCTGTGAGGAGCAGCGGGCCAGAGCTGTAGGTCGGACGAATATTTCTCTTCTCTGTCCATGGGATCCGGGCACTGCTGGTTAGACCAGCATTTATTGCCCATCCCTAATTGCCCTTGTGAAGATGGTGGTGAGCTGCAGTCTGTGTAGTGTAGGTACACCCACAGTGCAGTTAGGGAGGGAATTCCAGGATTTTGACCAGTGACAGTGAAGGAACAGCGATATATTTCCAAGTCAGGGTGGTGAGTGACTTGGAGGGGAACTTCCAGCTGGCAGTGTTCCCAAATTCCGCAGTTTCAATCAAATATATCTGATCATTATTTACACAAACCCTGGGAGATTGAATGGATGAGTTGTGAATGTAAGAAATTGGCCAATCGGCTCCTAGAGCCTGCTCCCCCATTTCATAAAAATCATTGGTAATTTTCGACCTCACAACCCGATCCATATATCCCTACTTCCTGTAGTGACCAACCCGGATTGTTCCTGAAGAAACTATCCGGCAAAATCTGGCTTTTCCACCGAAGCAGCACTGCTTCCTTTGGAGATTGAAGACAATTGTCAAACAACCCTGCTATCGGACTCTGCTGCTCTACTCCTGCATCTTGCTGTCATCTCCTGATCATTAGTAGGGGAGGTGATGGTCGTGTTGTATTATCACTGGACTATTAATCCAGGGACTCAGCTAATGTTCTGGGGACCTGGGTTCGAATCCCACTATGGCAGTAGAATGGCCACGTGCAACAAAGAAATTAGAGGGAATATTGCCAACAAGGCAACGTTTATTATCACCCCTGGTTGCCGTGACAAATTGGTAGCTTTAGGCCTTCTTGTTAAGCTGCTGGTAGTGATTCAGACTGGGGCAGAATAGGGGTCATATAAAAGCTGCACCAGGCAAGGACGGCACATTCCTTTTTCTAGAGGGGAGGCGTTAGCCTAGTGGTATTATCACTGGACTATTAATCCAGAAACTCAGCCAATGTTCTGAGGACCTGGATTCGAATCCCACCACAGCTGATGGTGGAATTTGAATTCAATAATACAGACATGTCTGGAATTTAGAATCTACTGATGACCATGAAACCATTGCCAATTGTTAGAAAAATCCATCTGGGTCACTAATGTCCTTTAGGGAGGGAAATCTGCCATCCTTACCTGGTCTGGCCTACATGTGACTCCAGAGCCACAGCAATGTGGTTGACTCTCAGCTGCACTCGGGCGACTAGGGATGGGCAATAAATACTGGCCAGCCAGTGACGCCCATGTCCCATGAATGAATAAAAAAATTAGTGGCAATTTCAATATCTACAGGGATGGTGCTGATGGGTTGTGACAAGGAATGTTCATGGACATCAGGAATAGTGCAGGAAGGTGGAGGTGACTTGATGATAAGTAAATTTTATTACGTAAGCCCAAGTAACATAGACCCAAAACAAGGTTACATCAGTCTCATCTGCTTTGAGTTGTGAATTCAGGAAGATGGGTTAATTCAGGAAGATGGGTTAATCACCTAATCAGAGGACAGGTATTATCAGCCTCGGGAACTGAGCGAGCCCAGGCTCTGGAGGGGAATATAACGTCAGAAAACTACAGTCAGTGAAGAGAGGGTAAGACATGTTCAGCTTGCTAACTGGGAAAGAGGAGAACATAAGAACATAAGAACATAAGAAATAGGAGCAGGAGTAGGCCATCTAGCCCCTCGAGCCTGCCCCGCCATTCAATAAGATCATGGCTGATCTGTCGTGGCTCAGTTCCACTTTCCCGCCCTCTCCCCATAACCCTTAATCCCTTCTCTTATCAAAAACCCATCAACCCGCTTCTTAAAAATATTTAGCGAGGCAGCCTCCACCACTTCAACGGGCAGAGAATTCCAGAGATTCACCACCCTTTGAGTGAAGAAGTTCCTCCTCAACTCCGTTCTAAACCGCCTCCCCTTTATCTTGAGGCTGTGCCCCCTAGTCCTACTGTCTTTTTTGAGCGGGAAGAGTCTCTCCACCTCTATCCTATCCATCCCATTCATCATCTTATACGTCTCAATGAGATCTCCCCTCATTCTTCTAAACTCTAACGAGTACAAGCCTAGTTTATTCAGCCTCTCCTCATAGCTCAATCCCCTCAACTCCGGTATCAGCCTAGTAAACCTCCTCTGCACTCCCTCCAGGGCCAAAATATCCTTGCGCAGGTGCGGCGCCCAAAACTGCACACAGTACTCCAGCTGCGGTCTCACCAATGCCCTATACAGCTGCAGCAAGACCTCCCTACTTTTATATTCAATACTTTGAGGTGCCGTCCACACAGTTTACAAGGTTAAGGAGGGAGTTGGTGAAATTAATCCAGGAGATTGTTTACCCATGGAAAAGGCCTCAACACCAGCACCACACCGGGCAAAAGGTGGAGGATGTGAAAACTGCCTTTATATGTAAGGTTATCGAGCAAGGTCAGTGAAGCAGACAATGAAAATCTGTCAACAACTTATATTTATATAATGGCTTTAAAATATCTGAAGGAGCTCCTTAGGGACATTAGAAAGTAAAACCTGTCACATCAGGCAATGTTAGAATAAATGAACAAATGCTTGGTCAATGCAGTGGATTTTAGGGAGTGTCTGAAAGGAGGAAAGAAAGGAATAGTGAAGGAATTCCCGAGTACTGGACCTCAGCAGCTGAAGGCATGGACACCACCAGCAATGGAATTGTTACAATAAAGGATGATCAAGAGGACAAAATGAGGTGGGGGCGGAAATCTCAGAGGGTTACAAAGCTGCTGTCAACATATTCAGTGCGAGAAAGGAAATAAAGAAATGATGAACAGACCGAGAGCTGTGGTTAGATCTCTGAAAAGTGAAATATTCAGTTTGTTTAATGTTTCCAAACTTTTAAAAAAAATCAAAAATTACCAGTTTATTATTTACGACTGGGTGAGTGAAGTGGGTTTCAGATTCAATTCCTGTTCCTGTGAGATGTTAATTCAATGTTTTTCTCTTGAGGATCTCCCAATTGCAGGCAGGTGGGCCAGAATCCTACTGCCGTTCAACCCAGTGGGATTTCCCCATCCTGCCGCTGCGAATGGAGATTTGACCGGCTGCCAAATTCTCCAAATTTGCTGCAGCAGGAGCATGGGTGTGAACGGCCGGTAAGATTGCTCCTGTTGATTGATAATATGATGACAAAGTGATCCCGCCTGGAGACTTATTCAAACCCTCTGCCACTGCAGTCTAAAAGCTCAAGGTTTTATCTTAGTTTTAACATCCTCAGACCCAAAGTGGAATTGTGACCCCTCACCTTTCACCTACCTACTCACACAACCAATCATCATTTGGAGGATCAGTATAGCAGGGAGTTTCTTTAACTGAGATTATTTTTACTGGAAAATGTTACAGAAATTAGTTCCTCGCCCATGCAACTAATGTGCTGTTAAAAATTCGTCTTTCTCCACCAGATGCATGGGATGGGTCATCCAGAGGCTCCTCAGTACGATGCAGGACCTCAACACCCATTGGTCAGTCGCTCAGGAATAATGGCGCCTAGTCACATGCCTGTCATTAGCCATTCACAACTGAATGCTCAGGTCAGCCTGAATGTGGGTAGAAGTGTTCTGACTCACGGCTCTCCCTCGCCCCCCGGAAGCAAGTCGGCCACCCCCTCGCCCTCAAGCTCAGCACATGAAGAGGAGGCTGATCACCTGTCCAAGGTACAATTGAATGTTTCCTTCTACCTGCCTCGCATGAGTTCCTTTGTTCCAAAACCACTGGGGATAACTGTCCAGCAAAGAGCTGAACATCACAGTGTTGAGTATGTGCCCAGAAAGGGGCAAAAGTGCTCAGCAATCTGCTTCAGTCATCTGTGAGTCTTCTATAAACATTGAAAATGTAGAATGTAAATCTCTTAATGATAATTCAGCTTTGAAGATACTTTAACTATTCCAAATACAGTAGGGATGTCATTCCTTGACTAGGACAGGTGAGACTAAAATCATATAGCAGATTGACCAGTATCTAAAAGAAAAAAGATCTTTACTTTTTAGTGTGAATTTTATAATCAGTAAATGCCACAAGTTAATACCGTGGATTGGAACAGTTTCCATTTGGTAGCGAGCACTCCCAGACTAGCTTTTCCAAGACAAAAACAGAAAGTGCTGGAAAATCTCAACAGATTTGACGGTCTCTATGAAGTTAGTTCTGTTCTCCTCCCAGAAACCTGCTGAGATTTTCCAGCACTTTCTGTTTTTGTTTCAGATTCCAGCATCCGCAGTATTTTGTTTTTAGCTTTTTGGAGACTTTGATTCAGCACGAGGGTCTCAGCTAGCAGGTGGGAGCTGAGACGGGGGGGGTTTATCTGCTGCTGGGTTAGTCACTCCCACCTGGCGTTGGACCTTCCAGTGAAAGTGATCCCAGTCCCGCCTCTCAATGTTGCTCCGGTCCGAATGGATACTTGGACTAATGGCTCCGACACATTCCTGGCAGGAATTTTCTATGGATGGGATTTCTGACAAGAGAGTTGATACGGGAAGGGGTGCAGTGAAGGGGAGAGGGAATGGGGAAGGGAGAGGGAAGTTAGTTTCTTTCTGTTGAAAGGATTGTGCCTCCTTCGTCCCAGTAATTCACTAATTGCTATTCCTCAGAGAGAATCTTATAATCTAGAAAAATAATTCCCACAAATGGCGAATCAAATTACTCTCAGTAATATTTGGTCAATGTCCCTTTCGTTTTTGCGAGCATATTTGTCTTTCCAAAGTATTAGAAAGTGTAAAAGAATTTCCATAGGCCACTGCTCCCACACCCCACCGGAATATCAATATCTTAACCTGAAGATTTCAATCTCCCTTTCCCTATTTTGGGATTCTCTTTCTCCTGTACAAAGCAGGCTCTGTGTAACTCCGTGTTTTAACAAAGCTGTTCCAGTTGTCAGTTTTCCTGAATCCCAGATTCTTGCCGAGCTTTCTTGTGTGTTGTCAGGCTGATGGTGTAATTTTCCACAGCAGTCAGCCTGTCTCCTGAGTGAGGTTACCAGGATAGCACTGAAGTTACAACAACTTGCATTTATATAGCATCTTTGAGAATCATAAAATCACGCAAGGTGATTCACAGAAGCCTTACCGGACAAAACCTGAGACTGAGCCACATAAGGAGATATTAAGATGGGATTTTGTCGTAGAGTTCAATCTTAAGGTGCATGTATAATGAGGAGGGAGAGGTGGAGAGGTTTAGAGAGAGCTTTCCAGAGACTAGGACCTATGCAGCTGAAGGCACCTCACCAACTGGACTCTGCCCATTCAAATTAGGAACTGTTCCGAGACTACCCAAAGATACAGGTGCATGTTTTGGATGTCATCATTTTTGAACATTTTGCACTTCTGTTCCAGGATCCCTTCCAAACTTTAACATCCATCTGCTCTCACTCTCTCTTTCTCTTTCTCCCTCTCACTCTCTCTTTCTCATGCTTTCTTTCTCCCTCTCTCAGTCTCCTCTCTTTCTCGCTCTCTCTCTCTCTGTCTCTTTCTCGCTCTCTCTTTCTCCCTCTCTCTATCTCCTCTCTTTCTCGCTCAGTCTTTCTCGCTTTCTCTTTCTCAGATCCTCACCTGTTCTGTCTTTTATTTTAAGCATTTGTTTTCGATAGTTTGTATTTATTTTTGTTTTACTCTGATAAAAAGCTTTGTCCCTTGTCTCCTTCAATATTTCTCCCGACAGGGAACATCTTTTATCTCAACGCAGCACCACGTTTTATATTTCCTTAGCTTTTTAGTCAGGTGAGTGACTGACCAGACAGTTGTGAAACAGTTTGTAAGTAAAATACACAGAGCAGCTGTGAAACTGTCCCAGTGATCTTACTGGTGAGAATTTAAAAGAACTGCTTAAAAAAAGCAAATTGTTTCATTCTTCCCAGCTTGTTAATACTGCCCAAAGATATCGATGTATAGTTTGGGTGTGATCATTGGCAGGGGTGGATATTTTTCACAGAAATTACATGACAGAAGCAGCCATTTGGCCATCTAGTCTAAAGTAGTGTCTAACCTCCCCACGAGCCCCTTCCCACCCACTTCCTCATCTCACCTTATCAACTTGTCCTTCTATTTATCCACCTCATTTTAAATCCACCTGTTCATCTCAGCCACTCCCTGTAGTAGTGAGCTCCGCATTCTCTGGGGAAAACAGCTTTCCCTGAAATCCTGATGAGATTTATTGTGACTCAGGGATCTGTTTTGGGGCCACTGCTGTTTGTAATTTTCATAAATGATCTGGATGAGGGTATAGTTGGGTGGATTAGCAAATTTGCTGATGACACCAAAGTCGGAGGTGTGATAGATAGTGAGGAAGGGTGTCTTAGTTTACAGGGGGACTTGGACAAGTTGCAGAGCTGGGCCGAGAGGTGGCGGATGGAGTTTAATGTGGAAAAGTGTGAGGTAATTCACTTTGGCAGGAATAACAGATGTGTGGAGTATAGGGCTAACGGTAGGACTCTGAATAGTGTGGATGAACAGAGGGATCTAGGTGTATGTGTACATAGATCCCTGAAAGTTGGGAATCAAGTAGATAGGGTTGTTAGGAAGGCATACGGTGTCTTGGCGTTTATTGGTAGGGGGATTGAATTTAGGAGCCGCAGCGTCATGTTGCAACTGTACAAAACTCTGGTGCGTCCACACTTGGAGTATTGTGTGCAGTTCTGGTCCCCACATTATAGGAAGGATGTGGAGGCTTTGGAGAGGGTGCAGAGGAGGTTTACCAGGATGTTGCCTGGTATGGAGGGGAGGTCCTATGAGGAGAGACTGAGGGATTTGAGGTTGTTTTCGTTAGAAAGAAGGCGGCTAAGAGGGGACCTTATTGAAACATATAAGATGATTAGAGGTTTAGATAGGGTGGATAGTGATAGCCTTTTTCCTCAGATGGAGAAAGCTAGCACGAGGGGGCATGGCTTTAAATTAAGGGGTGGTAGTTATAGGACGGATGTCAGGGGTAGGTTCTTTACCCAGAGGGTGGTGAGGGATTGGAATGCCCTGCCTGCTGCAGTTGTAAATGCGCCTAGTTTGGGGGCGTTTAAGAGATCCGTGGATAGGTTTATGGATGGAAAGGGATTGGTTTAGGTTAGCGGGTCATTGTTTTTTAACTGGTCGGTGCAACATTGTGGGCCGAAGGGCCTGTTCTGCGCTGTAATGTTCTATGTTCTATGTTCTATCTTAATGTGATGGCTCTCATTCTCATCTACAAGTATCTTCTATACATGTGACTTATCAAAACTCTTCCATAATCTCACAAACCTCGATTTGGTCACCTCACAGTATTCTCCGATCGGAAGGAAGATCTCCAGCCTGATAGGTCTAGCCTGGATTTAACTAAATCTGTTTTGTACCATTTCCTCTGGGCAGAACTCTCTGGCCACTCACACCAGCGGGATTCTCCCATCCTGCTGCAGGGATTTGGCTAGGTGCCAAATTCTCCGGCCTCGCTGCAGAGGGAGCGTGCGTGCAAACGGCTGGTAAGATCACACCCAATGGCTTCCAACTTCCCAATATCCAACTGGAGGAAATTTCTGCTGATCCAATGCCAGCTGTCAGAGGAGCAGTCTGAGAGTTTAGCAAGTGGGGAGAGGAAAGGAAGGAGTGGAGAGGAAGGAGAGGAGAGGAAGGAGAGGAGAGGAAGGAGAGGAGAGGATGGAGAGGAGAGGATGGAGAGGAGAGGAAGGAGCAGTGCTGACCAGCTGGGGGGTGTCAGCATATGTGTGAAAAGGAGCTTTATTCCTGGATGGTGTCGCTGGAAGGCAGAATGTGGATGAGAAATGGGGAGGGCAAGGACAGATCTTTGGAGGAAACCAGAGGACAGTGAAGAGAAGCCATTGCAGATGATTGTCTCACAGTCAATGGTTAAAACAGAATGCAGCAGCTGGGTGCCATGGGGAGGCAGTGGAGAGGGTGTGGGAGGAAGACGGGGTGGTGACTGTGTCAAAGGTTACACACAGCTCGAGAAGGACAAGGAGAGAAAGGTCTCTCTTGTCACAGACACACAGCGTGTCATTTCTGTTATGGCAATGGGGTAGAAATCTGATTCTGACATGCGGTTTCTGAAAAGCTGGGAAGGGTTTTGGAGGTGACAGCATATTCCAGATCTATGGAGAGGGAAGGGAGGTTGGAGATGGGATGGTAGTTTGCGAGATTGGTGGGGTCAAGGCTTGATTTGTTTTGAGGTGCTGATACCAGGTTTATAGGAGGAAGGGGCATCACTTGAAGAGGGAATCATTAATATTGATGGACACAAGGGGAAGTTGAGGATCAGCAATTTAGTGGGAATAGGATCAGAAAACAGGAAGTGGGTCCCATAGTCAAGGTAAATCAGAGAAGACATGAGGTGTGATGTGCCTCAGGGGTCAGTGCTGGGACCATAACCTTTCACAATATACATTAACAATTTGGAGGAAGGAACTGAAGGCACTGTTGCTAAGTTTAGATGATACAAAGATATGTAGAGGGACAGGTAGTATTGAGGAAGCGGGGGGGCTGCGGAAGGACTTGGACAGGTTGGGAGAGTGGGCAAAGAAGTGGCAGATGGAATACAATGTGGAAAAGTGTGAGGTTATACACTTTGGAAGGAGGAATGGAGACAGAGAGTATTTTCTAAATGGGGAAATGCTCAGGAAATCAGACACTCAAAGGGATTTGGGAGTCCTTGTTCAAGACTTTCTTCAGGTCAATGTGCAGGTTCAGTTGGCAGTTAGGAAGGCAAATACAATGTTAACCTTCATGTCAAGAGGGCTAGAATACAAGAGCAGGGATGTATTTCTGAGGCTGGATAAGGCTCTGATCAGACCCTATTTGGAGAATTGTGAGCAGTTTTGGACTCTGTATCTCAGGAAGGATGTGCTGGCCTTCAAAAAGGTCCAGAGGAGGTTCACAAGAATGATCTTTGGAATGAAGAGCTTGTCACATAGGAACAGTTGCAAAGTCTGGTCTGTACTCATTGGAGTTTAGAAGGATGAGGGAGGATCTTATTGACACCTACAGGATACTGTGAGGCCTGGATAGAGTGGACGTGGAGAGGATGTTTCCACTAGCAGGAAAAATTAGAACCAGAGGCACAACCTCAGACTAAAGGTACGATCGTTTAGAACAGAGATGCCAGAGAGTGGTGAATCTGTGGAACTCTTTGCCACAGAAGACTGTGGAGGCTGGGTCATTGAGTGTCTTTAAGACAGAGATAAATAGGTTCTTGATTAATAAGGGGATCAGGGGTTATGGGGAAAAGGCAGGAGAATGGGGATGAGAAAAATATCAGCCATGATTGAATGGCGGAGCAGACTTGATGGGCAGAGTGGCCTAATTCTGCTCCTGTGTCTTATGGTCTCATGAGGTGAGAAACTACATCACCTCAACTACATAAGATGTGAGTTGAGGAACAAGGACAGAGAGAAGAATTTGGCCTTGTGGAAGCGAGGGCTGGGGCATGGGACCTGATTGGATGGTCTCAATCTCAGTGACAAATCCAGGAATTCCTCATGTTTGTCGGTGAGGATGGAGGGACTGGGGAGAGAGGTTAAAGATGATCATTTACATTTGAGGAATAAGCTGGCTAGTTTAAGAAGACAAGTCTTTTATTGGTTCAGACAGGTCTGGAGGTGGATGGTTAAACCAGATGTCCATCATAGTTGTTGAGGCTGGTATCCCTTGGACAAGAGGGAGTGAAGGAGGGGGCTGTACCCGGGGGAACAGCCAGAGGGAGAGATAGCAATGGTTTTATTGGGGAATAGGGCATCAGAGGTGATGGTGAGGGTGTAACTGTACAAATCATTCACTGCAGGAAAGGTTCAGGCAAATGGAATCAGTGGCATTTTGAAAGTGCAGTTTGGAAGTGAGTTGGGAAATAGGTTTTTCCAGGGACAGATACAGCCGGAAGTGGGATTGGGCTCTGACAGAGGGTTTGAGTGTTGAGCAGAGATTCCTCTGTCTGTGATTAATACAGTGAGAGAGGGCATGGCCAAACGGGGAGGTTGTGGGTACAACCTGGCGCTTTCCATGGAAGGATGGATGAAAGGAGGATAACAGGCCGGTGAACTCAATGGGGAAAGAACAGGAGAAATTAAAGAGCAGTTTGAAAGATGGCTGAATATCCTCCTTGTGTGCTACTGAGTTTCAGTTCAGTTACTGAGCTCAGCAGAAGGGAGATGAGACCCGGAGAAGGTTAGCATCAATGTGAGATGTTAGCAGCCTAAAGGAATCCACATGTTGTATGTTCTTCACACATACACATGTCTGGACAGTTTGGAAAGATCCATCTTTCTGAGCAAGTAGCCAGCTGGTGTTTCCAACCCTCCAGGACTGGCCTGGAGTCACCCGCAGTCCCCAGATACTGCGACAAGCAAAAACTCAGGAGAGAAATCACAGGGATGGTGAAAACAAAATGCTTTCTTTTCATTTTCTCCAACACTTTTGTTTACAAATTATTAAAAATATTAGAGATCAGAAAAAACACACGCTCACAAATCATCCAATCAGAGAATGAAGAGTCACATTTACTCCATTGGGTATTGCAGACAGGACACTGTTAGGGTGGACATGGTTTGATTATTTGGTTTGATTTATTATTGTCACATGTATTCACATACGGTGAAAAGTATTGTTTCTTGTGTGCTACACAGACAAAGCATACCATTCATAGAGAAGGAAACATGGTGTTACAGTCATAGCTTGGGTGTAGAGAAAGATCAATTTAATGCAAGGTAGGTCCATTCAAAAGTCTGACAGCAGCAGGGAAGAGGCTGTTCTTGAGTCGGTTGGTACGGGACCTCAGACTTTCGTATCTTTTTCCAGAAAGTTAACCAATGTCAGTTAACTAATGGGGGTCGCGAGTTGGCAGCAGGAGATCATGTGATGAGACTTCACGATAGACATCCAACCAGAATTGATGACCCTGAGTGAATCCATTCAATTGGAACTAGGATGGGTCAATATTATGAAGCTGGTTATGTGGGCTAACAGTTACAGGGACTGTTGTGCAGTGTCACAGCTCAAGGTATCAGAATTCACCAACTCTTTACCTTACAGATTAGCGGAGAGAAAAGACCGTCAGTGGACATGGGCAAGAAGACAAAGACACAAAAGAAGAAGAAGAAGAAAGACCCAAACGAGCCGCAGAAACCAGTCTCCGCCTACGCTCTGTTCTTTCGAGATACACAAGCTGCAATCAAAGGACAAAATCCCAACGCCACCTTCGGAGATGTTTCCAAAATCGTGGCCTCGATGTGGGATGGTCTGGGAGAGGAGCAGAAACAGGTAAAGAGAGAAACACAACACATTTCAGCTTCTAGTTTGGATACATTTTATTGTAGATACCAAGGATTGTCTTTGATTTACTGAATTTATTGAAATTAACCAGAAAATGCGTGCAAAACAGGAAATAATAAATAGAAAGTGACTGACAGCAAGAAAGGGAGAGTGTTAATTCACACTCCGGTGTGGGTACAGCCTCAGTCAGCTCCAAAGCCCTGGGTTCGGGTCCCGCTGCAGGACTGCAGCGCTGGCTGTGAAAGCTCAGTCTGCTCAAAACAGATTGTTAATCAGTCTGAAAACAAAATGCTTCCAGTGCTCCATGCCATTCTCTCAGGTGTGAAGATACACAAACTAAACGTGCTCAGTCTCTGGTACAATAAGCTGTCTCCTGTGTCCTGCCGTAAAGATAAATCCAGGAGTTTTCTGTACTTGAAGCTTTTAGATACGGGGGAAGTGTATCGATAGATTAACTAAATTTCTTCTTATTATGTTAAATGGATACATTACCTGGGCGTGTAAACTGGAGTGAGATGATGCATCAGGTGTTGAAGAATGTAGAGGGCTGGCGGAGTGGTGTGGGATAATCGAGGGTCAGTGATCGCGCTGCAGAGAGTTCCATCATCCAATGTTCGAGAGTCATTTAAAGAGGATTTAATTACAAAATAATGAGCATGAACTTCAGTTGGATGAGGAGCAACAGACGCACGTGAGGGATTGGAGGAGACATCAATGTGTTTCCAACCATAAACTTGTCAGAGGATTTGTTCCACCAACGGGATGGTAAATATAATCTCACTCGCAGAGCTGGCAGGACTGGAAATCATTCCCTCCAATTAAAGCAAAAGCAAGAACTTGGATTTCGATATAGAATCTTGTCACATTCCCAAAGCCACTCACAGCAAGTCAGTGACCTCTGCAGTGTGAACACCGAGACAAGTATCACAGCCAACTGCCCCCATAGACACAGGACTGATGGGCTATTGTACACATTCACTTTGTAGTTTTGCTGGAGGAAGGTGTGTTGATCAGGAAGTAACTATTTGTATTGATGTAGCACCTTGCACAGAATAAAACATTCCAAGCTGCTAACTGGAGCAGTGAAAGGCAATATCTGAGCTGACTGATGGTGATATTAGAGCAGAAAGCAAACGCAGAGGTAGGGGTCGGTTATAAGGAGCATCATAAAGAGAAAAGTGAGATAGAGAGAGGCTTTGGGAGGGATTTTCAGAGCTTAGCACCCAGGCAGCTGAAGGGACGGCTGTTAATGGTGGACAGATTCAAATCACAGATGCTCAAGAGACCAGAATTAGATAAACACATATTTCATAGAATGATAGAATCATACAGTACAGACAAGGCCCTTTGGCCCATCGAGTCTGCGCTGATACTGAGAAACACTTGACCTCATACCTAATCCCTTTTACCAACACTTGGTCCATGGGCTTGAATGTACTGACATGCCAAGTGCTCATCCAGTGCTCCATATCCACCCTGTCCACGTCCCTCGTAATCTTGTACATCTCGATCAGGTCACCCCTCAGTCTTCTCTGCTCCAACAAAAACAACCCAAGCCTATCCAACCTTTCTTCATAATTTAAATGTTCCATCCCAGGCAGCATCCTGGTGATTCTTCTCTGCACCCCTCCAGTGTAATCACATCCTCCCGATAATGTGGTGACCAGAACTGTACACAGTGCTCCAGCTGTGGCCTCATCCAATCCGCTGCTATTCCTTAACTGTCAGACTGTTGGAAAGGCTACATCTATCTCACGGGACCACAGCATGGAACTGTACGTCTGTCTGTGTGAACCAGCTTCAATATACCCATTGATGAGCAGCCGATTATCAAGAAATTGCCTTGAAGCAATTTAGATTCAGATTCCTTCCTGCTGGAGCCTATTGACTCAATCACACGCGTAAAAATCCAATACATAGTAAATAGATTAATTTTCTGATTGGATACCAGGCACATGTTTGGCATGAATGATGAGGTCTCTTATTAACTTATCAGATAGATTGGTGTAAAAGCAGCCTTCCTAGTGCTACTGCCTGGGTGGGGTATTAGGCCTCCTATCGATTTTGGATTTGCCCCTGTAGATAGATATCAGAGTGCTTATCTAATCCGAGGGAAGCGTTATGTCTAGCTGGCTACATTGTCCATTGCCACTTGGTGACTGCACGTGTTTAGACAGTGTAGGTTTGCACAGTCACGCAGCACACACTTCATTCCGGTTTTCTCCTGCTCTCTCACTAAGGAGGTCATGTTCGTCCTGGGAGACTTTCCTAATGTCCTCATTGCCTAGTTTTTATTTGTGTCTGTTGCCGAGTGATTTGAATCATGCTCAGGAATACAGGAACAGCAATTTCCCTGTCCTTACATTAGTTTCAAGGACATCTGTCCTGGAAATTACACTCTGAGACTTTTTAACCCTTTGGAGTCTGCCTGGTTGCTTTCAGCCACCCTCCTTATCAGTTAGTATAGGTGGTGAAAGTGTGATACTGAATGACACCTAAGGGGTGGGTTCGATCCTAGCACTAGCTGTAGTAGCTCATGGAAATCTGCCCCCTTGTCTGCCCCATGTTTGATGTGGAGCGGTATCTTAAACCACACGGCCAATTGTCACTGTGTAACGGATGCCTCTGGTCTGGGCTCTTGCAACTTACCCAAAGGAATCAGACAGCCTTTCCCACAAACTATTCAATTCAACAAAACAATCCAATGAGACTGTTGCCCATTAACCGCCCCTGCCTTAAATACAGAATTGCTCTCAAAGTTATTGGGAAACATTCCACTGGGAGATGAGGATAATCCTCACTCAGCTGTTGGGATCTGGAATGATCTGTCTGAAAAGTGAGGAAAGATGATTCCTAAAGAATTTGGAAAGGGAGTTGGGGAGGCTGGGCGGGTAAGCAAATTTCAGTGTCCAGAGAAAGAGCAGAGATGTAGGACAAGGAACAACTGTTCTAAAAGCCAACATAGAGATGATAGGCTAAATGGCCTCTTTCTATGCTTCTGTTTCTTTGGGCTGGATTCTACAGTGTGCTTTGACCCCTGCACCCCCAGCTAATAACCAGTGGAAACCCAGCCAGGGGTGGACCACCTGCCACCCTATATTTTAACAGTTAGTTGGCCATTACTGGGCACTGGATACTGAAAGGCAACGGGTCCTGATACATTCCGGCAATAGTACTGAAGACTTGTACTCCAGAACTCGCCACTCCCCTAGCCAAACCCTCCCAAAATAGTTACAACACTGGCATCTACCCAACAAAGTGGAAAATTACCCAAAAAGCAGGACAAATCCAGCCCAGCCAATTACTGCCCAATCCGTCTACTCTCATCATCAGTAAAGTGATGGAAGGGGTCATCGACAGCGCGATCCAGCAGCACCTGCTCAGCAATAACCTGCTCATTGACGCCCAGTTTGGGTTTCGCCAGGGTCACTCAGCTCCTGATCTCATTACAGCCTTGGTTCAAACATGGACAATAGAGCTGAATTCCAGAGGTGAGGTGAGAGTGACAGCCCTCGACATCAAGGCCGCATTCGACTGAGTGTGGCATTAAGGAACCCTAGCCAAACTGGAATCAGTGAGTATCAGGGTCAAACCCTCCGCTGGTTAGCCATATCTGGTACATAGGAAGGTGATTGTGGTTTTGGAGACTCAGTCATCCCAGCTCCAGGACATCTCTGCAGGACTCCCTCAGGATAGTGTCCTAGGCCCAACAATCTTCAGCTGCTTCATCAATAACTTTCCCTCCATCATAAGGTCAGAAATGGAGACGTTCACTGATTATTGCGCAATGTTCAGCACCATTCACGACTCCTCAGATACTGAAGCAGTCCATATTCAAATGCAACAAGTTATGCACGATATCTAGGCTTGGTCTGACAAATGGCAAGTAACATTCGCACCATACAAATGCCAGGCAATCACCATCAGCAATAAGAGACACTCTAACCATAATCCCTTAACATTCAATGGTTTTACCATCACTGAATCCTCCACTGTCAACATCCTTGGGGTTACTGTTGACCAGAAACTCAACTGGATTCACCACAGAAACATAGTGGCTACAAACACAGGTCAGAGGCGAGGAATACTGCGGCGAGTAACTCACCTCAAAGCCTATCCACCATTTACAAGGCACAAGCCAGGAGTGTGATGGAATATTCCCCACTTGCCTGGATGGATACAGCTCCAACAACACTCAAGAAACTCAACACCATCCAGGACAAAGCAGCCCCGCTTGATTGGCATCACATCTACAAACATTCACTCCCTCCACCACTGATATTCAGTAACAGCAGTGTGTACTATCTACAAGATACACTGCAATAATTCATCAAAGATCTTTAGACAGCACCTTCCAAACCCACATTGACTTCCATCTAGAAGGACAAGGGCAGCAGATACATGGGAACACCATCACCCGCAAGTTCCCCTCCGAGCCACTCACCATCCTGATTTGGAAATATATCACCGTTCCTTCACTGTCACTGGGTCAAAATCCTGGAATTCCCTCCCTACCGGCATTGAGGGTCAACCCACAGAACCTGGACGGCAGCGATTCAAGAAGGCAGCTCACCAGCACCAAGGGCAACTAAGGATGGGTAATAAACGCTGGCCAGCCAGTGACACCCATGTTCCACGAATGAATTTAATTTAAAAACTGTTTAACTGGAGGAGGGATTTCCACCTATCAGGGAATAGAAGTTCTCATCTCCAAGAGCTGTCAGCCAATCAGATTGTTGACAGCTGTGTGGTCCTGGGAATACCAGGCAGGGGCAGGGGTCATCGCTGGCGATCCAGGAAATCCCCAGTAAAGTTATCCCAGGAGGCAGGCGCTGAGGGGGTGGGGAAGCTGGCAGGTCCCAGGATGGGTGTGAGGAAGGTGGGCGCTGGGTTTAAGAGGCCAGGAGGGAGGGTAAAGGGATATGCGAGGGGTGACTCTGATGGGCACAGGAGACCCACCATGGAGAGCACATGTCAAAAGAACAAAATCAGCCCGGGAAACAGGCCCTTCGGCCCAACGAGCCCGCGCCGCCATCTCAACACCACCAGTCCACCTCTCTACCCATGACCCCTGTCCAATGTTTTATGGCCATCCAGATTGAGGGAAACTGATTTAGGGAGAATTTATTCCTGCCAATCAGCCTAACAGCACATCTTTGGGGTGTGGGAGGAAACCAGAGCACCCGGAGAAAACCCACGCAAGCACGGGGAGAATGCGCAAACTCCCACAGACACTGGCCCAAATCCATGTGCCTGCACAGCAATCAGTGATAGTCACTGAGCTGTCGTCTTGCCCAGTATCTGGTCCAGTTTAGGCACACACTAACGACATGAAGCACTAGGCCAATCTCGAACAACCAAGAGCAGCCCCAGTACGACCCATCGTGTGTATGCCCCTCGTTGGACACGAGGTGGACTGACTTAAAACCTGTGAATGAAAAGAGAAAAAACATTATTATCATACTATACCCATTTACATTACCAGGGATGCCCCAATGCTAATGGCCCTTATTTAAAAGGTTCTCCTATATCCACCTCAGCCATGTGCCTGTCTAAGTTACTCTTAAAGGACTCTAGCGTGTTTGCCTCCACCACCTTACTTGGCAGAGCATTCCATACCCCCACTACCCTCTGTGTGAAAAACCTCCCTCTAATATCTGTGTTGTACCGCTCCCCGCTCACCTTAAGTCCATGGCCCCTTGTCCTACGTATCTCTATTATAGGAAATAGCTTACCTCTGTTTACTCTATCTATAGCCTTCATAATCTTATATACCTCTATTAGATCCGCCCTCAGTCGGCGTCTTTCAAGGGAAAAGAGCCCCAATTTCTTCAATCTTTCCTCATAACCCAGTCCTTCCATACCAGGCAACATCCTGGTAAACCTCCTCTGCACTCTCTCCAGAATCTCCACGTCCTTCCGGTAGTAAGGTGACCAGAACTGTACGCAGTACTCCAAATGTGGCCTAACCAACGTTCTGTACAACTGCAACATTAGACTCCAGTACCCCTTCCTATAAAGGCTAACATACCATAGGCTTTCTTCACCACACTCTCCACTTGCACTGCCATCTTCAAAGACTTGCACTCTCCACTTGCACCCCCAGGTCTCGCTGCGACTCTATACACCTTACGGGCTTACCCTTTATCATATAACTTCCCCCTACATTATTCCGGCCAAAATGTATCACCTCACATTTATCTGGATTAAAGTCCATTTGCCACATATCTGCCCAATCAACCAGCCTATCAATATCCCGCTGTATTGCCAGACACTGCTCCTCACTGCCCACCATTCCAGCCATCTTGGTGTCATCAGCAAATTTGCTGATCACACCACCTACTCCCTCTTCCAAATCATTTATATACACTACAAAGAGAGGAGGTCCCAGTACCGAGCCCTGCGGCACACCACTAGTGACAGACCTCCAGCTAGAAAAAGACCCCTCCACTACTACTCTCTGACTCCTCTTTGCAAGCCAGTTCTCTACCCATCTAGATACCTGACCACATATCCTAAGAGCTTTAATCTTCTGTACCAACCAAGCATGAGGGACTTCGTCAAACGCCTTACTGAAATCCATATAGACGACATCTACGGCTCGTCCTTCGTCAACCGTTTTTGTCACCTCCTCAAAGAATTCTACCAGATTTGTAAGGCAAGACTTCCCCTTGACAAAGCCATGCTGCGTATCCTTAATCAGATCGCAACACTCCAAGTGCGCGTACATCCTATCCCTAAGAATCCTCTCCGTCAACTTACCTACCGCTGACGTTCTCACCGGCCTATAGTTACCTGGGCAACTCAGATGTCCATCATCTCATATCGATGGAAGGATGCTGGCAAGGTGATGAATGCTTCCTCCCTCAGATTGATTAGCCAAGATATTGATCAAAATGACCACCTTGAACAAAACTCTCTGGTGTCTCCTGTGTGAGCCCCGGGTCCTTGTTGTGTGAGGCAGCTGCTCAGTTAGCACACTGAGTGACAGATTGTTCTAGCCTGTGGGTTTGATCTACTGTGTGACTCCTTCACAGCTTCTCACTCTCTCAGCTCCACAGCAATGTGCGTTCTCTCACTGCTGAACACTACCAGGTATTCAAACCAGGGGGCATCCTGAATGGCTTGTGTATGTCCATAAATTAACCCTTTGTGAGCTCAATCCAGAACCATAACAGTAAGTTAAATCAAAACCCCTCAGGCAGAATTGATAAGTTCCATATGGTGCAGCAGATGGACTTGTTGACAATTGGTATTTATTTTGATAACACTGAATGAAGTGTGGAGGGAGAGAAATCGGTTAAAAGACAAGAAAATCATCTCAGCTTTGGCTTGTCTCCTGCTCTCCACTCTGTCCAGACCCATCCTTTCTCTGGAACGCGATCAGCTTTACAGCTCTGAGCTCTCTGCCCTCCTCTCATCCGGCCCTCTTCTACCCCCTCATTTTAATCACTGTTAGTCACTGTTGGTGCGTGCCCTCAGGTAGCTTGGCATGAACTTGGTCATTCTCCTCTGTGAGTTGGTCACCTTTTAGGAACAGCAGAGCTGATGAATAAGTGCATTCTTACTGGACCCCGCAGACTCTTCTCCAGAAAATCCATGTAACATTTACACTCTCCTTATCTTTGCCATGTGGCTTGCTCCATGTGGTAATAATCCTCAGTGTGGACTCTCTTCTTCCGAATGTTTAGTCTGTGCCCCACATTTCCAAACTCTGTGACCAGTTTCCCCAACTCCCTTCACAACTCATTATCGCAAAGGGTCACCTGGACTCGAAACGTCAGCTCTTTTAAGAACATAAGAACATAAGAAATAGGAGCAGGAGTAGGCCATCCAGCCCCTCGAGCCTGCCCCGCCATTCAATAAGATCATGGCTGATCTGTCGCTGCTCAGTTCCACTTTCCCTTTTTTTTTCTCTCTTTACAGATGCTGCCACACCTGCTGAGATTTTCCAGCGTTTTCTCTTTTGGTTTCAGATTCCAACATGCGCAATAATTTGCTTTTAACCACAAATAAAAGACTGATTTACTTTTCCCTTCATAGGAATGAGAGTGGGTGGGGACCCTTGTAGCTGATCTCTATCTTCACTCTATTTCTGTGTCTTGGTTTTATAATCCTTAATAGGATTTCCCAACAAAAATGGATCAATCACAGTTTCCAAATTGCTTTGATCTTCAGTTTTTGTGAGGAATTCCGGATCTCCGCTGCCTCCTCCATGAAGAAATGATTCCCGGGATCTGAAAATTCCCTAATGGTCTCGCTCCATCTTTCAGATTCTGTCGCCTTGTCCTTCATGAAAAATAGTTTTTCTATCAAATGTTTTAATCATTATAAACCCCTCAATTAGATCATCCTTAACCTTCTAAACACCAAAGAGTTCAGAATCTGACTGGGCAATACTGATCCTCATCATTTAACCCTTTAATTCAGACACGGGACAACAATGACAGTTAGTGAGGCAAGTTAAGCTCCAAGCAAAGGCTGTGGGGAAGCATTATCGTTCCTGGTTTAGGGTCTGCAGTTGGGGATGTTTTAAGTTTCAGTGAAGCCAGTTACTCCCGTCAATTAATCGCTTATTCTTTGTGTAGAAGGAGCAGTGCTCCGAAAGCTCGTGATTCCAAATAAACCTGTTAGACTTTAACCTGGTGTTGCCAGAGTTCTCTTTGTGGACTGACAGTC
Source organism: Carcharhinus amblyrhynchos (assembly GCF_965287045.1). Taxonomy (NCBI): domain Eukaryota; kingdom Metazoa; phylum Chordata; class Chondrichthyes; order Carcharhiniformes; family Carcharhinidae; genus Carcharhinus; species Carcharhinus amblyrhynchos. Next base: position 2,271,759 of record NC_137339.1, read on the forward strand.
CTGAATTAGACAATATTTTAACTCAGTAGTTGATTGGATTCCTTGTATAAAATGGGGCCTCAGACCAGATGAACAGCCGACACTGAGCTTCTCATTGAGCACAGTCTCAATCTATTGTCACATTGCAATATTCGGAACAATGAGTGCTGTGTCCACCATTCTGTGTTTTACGTAAGCGTGGATTCAGCTTCCAGGATTCTGGTGAACTTTACTGCCCTGTCACCAGCCGAGTGTTGTGCTGCCTGACCTGATACCATCCCAATTCCTCCTCACGCTCTCACTCAGGGTGAACCCAGTCTCACTGTCCTTCTCCAGCCTGGGTGTTAAATTCCACACCCAGACTAATGCTGTAGAGTCTTGCTGCAGGAAATGAGACCATTCAGCCCATTGTGCCAATGCCAGCTCTTTGAAAGAGCGATCCAATTAATCACACTCCCCCTGCTCCTTCCCACAACCCTGGGAATGTTTTCCCTCGGGTATTTCTCCAATTGCTTTTTGAAAGTTATTTTGATTTTGTCTCCGTCCTTTCAGGCAGTGCATTCCGGATCAGAACACATTGCTGGGCTAACCCCCTCTCTGACTTTGTTATCAATTACCTTCAATCTGGATCCCTCTGCATACCATGCTTCCTGCCAATGGATTTCTCCTTATTTATTCTAATCAAAATTGTTTATAATTTTTAACATTCTGTTAAACCTCCTTTCCTTTTTCTGCTCGAAGGAAAACGATCTCAGCGTCTCCAGTTGCTTTGTTAAAGTCCCTCACCCCTGGAACCACGCCAGTAAACCTCCTCTGCACACTTTCCAAATCCTTGGCATCCTTCCAAACGTCACTGAGCTGGTTATGTCCGTTCCATCACATCCCTGCCTCGTTCCAAAGCTGCAGAAATTCTTATCCATGTCTTGGTCACCTCAGAGTTTCAGCCTCCAGTGTTTCCTGGTTTTCCTTTTCATCTTTATCTGACAAATTTGCTGCTGTACTCCTCCTTCCCCACATTCCTATTGGACTCTGCTGATTCCCCTTTTCCAGCACATGGATTACGGGTGGAGTTGGATCTTGAAGGGTCAACCTGCAGTCCATATTTTTTATTCATTCGTGAGACATGGGTATCGCTGGCTGGGCCAGCTTTTATTGCCCAATCCTTGTTACCCTTGGAGGGCAGTTAAGAGTCAACCACATTGCTGTGGCTCTGGAGTCACATGTAGGCCAGACCGGGTAAAGACAGCAGATTTCCTTCCCTAAAGGACATTAGTGAACCAGATGGGTTTTTATGACAGTTGACAATGGTTATATGGTCACCAGTGGATTCTTAATTCCAGATTTTTTAAAAATTGGATTCGAATTCCACCATCTGCCGTGGTGGGATTTGAACCCGGGTTTCCAGGATATAAGCTCAATTTCTGGACTAATAGTCTAGCAATAATACCATGAGACCATCGTCTCCCCATTTCAGTTCCCATGTCCTCAGTCAACCCCCATCCTCCACCTGAGTTAGTATTGGAGCTTAATCAGCATCAACGCAGCTCCCGCTCAGTGGGGTCATTACAGCTGTGAAGTCATCGCTGCTGTGAGCCCAGCCTTATCTTGTTGCTATCTACAAACATCTGAGACAGAAAATCATTTTCTTTAACAGAGCTAAACAAAGGATTATAAATTTAAGCATAATTCAATGATTCCTGAGGCTGAGACAGTCTGAAAGAAGAGCAATAAAGAAGCATTGAAGGGTGTAGTTATATAATGCACTGGGTTCAATGGCACCAATACAACAAGCAAGCTCTCTCCCATCAACTAGACACGCTGTGTAAGCACAGGGTGAATCGATGCATGTTAAAACCCACCACAGCAGACAAAGTCATGTACCTTTTATTTCAGATCCAGAAACGCTGTCTCTTTAATTAATATATCATAAAACAAGAACATTTCATTAAGTTCCAATTAGCAGGTAATTCACTGGGGATTTTATCAGATCAGCTGATTGACCCAGCATATGTTTGGTTCAGCTGTGTTGTATCCTGTATTCAGTGACCCTTTGCTGGTTTATACTTCCTTGTGATGATATGCGTTGCTTCATTCTAATTAGAAACTGCCAGGCATGATAATTTATTGAAACATTCTGTCATTCGGAATCTCATTAGTTACGCTGTGCAATTTCGAAATTAAAACTTGACCAGTTTATGTCGGTTTTATGGGACTGAAGTTTAGTTCCTGCCAGGCGACATGATGGACAAAGTACCTGTTCACTATTCCTTACATCTGCTGTGTGTGTAAATGGATAGACCTTTCACCCCCGGAGAATCCCGCAGTACACCGTGTGATCCTCATAGTCCATGGAATCATTATTCATGCCGAGACCCTGGCGACAATGGCCCATTATTCTCAAAATCCAGCAACACTTTTTATTCTCATGGTTCAGTGACTGTTTAGAAAAATTATATGCACCCATTGGGACAATCCTTCCAGCCAATCGCACGGTGAAGTGAGGATCTGCCTCTGCCATATCGTTTGCTAGGATGAATTTATCAGCGTATGTGACAACTGGAACCTCGCTCCTGAACCATTTCCTTGCTTGTCTGAAGTGGAGCATTGCCTTGGGGTGACTCAGTGTAGCACGGCTGCCTCACAGCACCAAGGACCTGAGTTCAGTTCCTGGCTCAGCTCACTGTCTGTGTGGAGTTTGCACATTCTCCCCATGTCTGCGTGGGTTTCCTCCGGGTGCTCCAGTTTCCTCCCACACTCCAAAGATGTGCAGGTTAGGTTGATTGGCCATGCTAAATTGCCCCTTAGTGTCAGGGGGACAAGTAGGGTAAGTGCATGGGGTTGTGGGGATAGGACCTGGGTGGGATTATGGTCAATGCAGATTGGATGAGCCGAATGGCTTCCTTCCACACTGCAGGGATTCTATGAATGAGCCCGGAGTGATAGGACGGATGTGAAAGTTTTGGAGAGCAAGGGTATAGAAAAGGTTTACAAGAATTCATCCATCCATGAGGGACTTTGAAAGATTGGGGAAGGTAGGGTTTTTCTCCTTGGAAGGGGGAGGACCTGGATAAGATGCTCTTTTGGAGAGACAGTGCAGGATAGATGGGCTGAATGGCCTCGTTCTGCTCTGTAGAGAGTCTGTGATCCTCTGGAGAAGAGAAGGTTGAGAACAGACTTGATCGAGATGTTCGAACATTGAGCAGTCTGAACGAAGCAGATCAGGAGAAACTGTTCCCATTGGCCAGAGGTTCAAGGGCAGAATTTTATGCTGTCCCCAAGGTGGGTTCTGGGGTTGGGGGTGAGGAGTTTAAAATCGCATGGACAGGATTCCACCACCCGTCCTCCCCCCACCCTCACCAACACAACATTTACAACAGGTTTTTGGAAGTGTGAACCAGGTGGAGGGAACTCACCAGAGGCACAGAGGTAAGTACAGCCCCTGGGTGGACAGGGCCATAACTGGGCAGTATCCTGGGACACTGCCCCCGGCTCACCTCACCCTGGCACTGCGCCCTGACACCCCCTCCCCCCAGCACTGTGCTCTGACACCCCCTCCCCCCCGCACTGCGCCCTGACACCCCCTCCCCCCAGCACTGCGCCCTGACACCCCCTCCCCCCAGCACTGCACCCTGACACCCCCTCCCCCCAGCACTGCGCCCTGACACCCCCTCCCCCCAGCACTGTGCCCTGACACCCCCTCCCCCCAGCACTGCGCCCTGACACCCCCTCCCCCCAGCACTGCGCCCTGACACCCCCTCCCCCCAGCACTGCACCCTGACACCCCCTCCCCCCAGCACTGCGCCCTGACACCCCCTCCCCCCAGCACTGTGCCCTGACACCCCCTCCCCCCAGCACTGCGCCCTGACACCCCCTCCCCCCAGCACTGCACCCTGACACCCCCTCCCCCCAGCACTGTGCCCTGACACCCCCTCCCCCCAGCACTGCGCTCTGACACCCCCTCCCCCCAGCACTGTGCCCTGACACCCCCTCCCCCCAGCACTGCGCTCTGACACCCCCTCCCCCCAGCACTGCACCCTGACACCCCCTCCCCCCAGCACTGCACTCTGACACCCCCTCCCCCCCGCACTGCACCCTGACACCCCCTCCCCCCAGCACTGTGCCCTGACACCCCCTCCCCCCAGCACTGTGCCCTGACACCCCCTCCCCCCAGCACTGCGCTCTGACACCCCCTCCCCCCAGCACTGAGCCCTGACACCCCCTCCCCCCCGCACTGCGCTCTGACACCCCCTCCCCCAGCACTGTGCCCTGACACCCCCTCCCCCAGCACTGCACTCTGACACCCCCTCCCCCCAGCACTGAGCCCTGACACCCCCTCCCCCCAGCACTGAGCCCTGACACCCCCTCCCCCAGCACTGCACTCTGACACCCCCTTCCCCCCAGCACTGAGCCCTGACACCCCCTCCCCCCAGCACTGAGCCCTGACACCCCCTCCCCCCAGCACTGCACTCTGACACCCCCTCCCCCCAGCACTGCACTCTGACACCCCCTCCCCCCCGCACTGTGCTCTGACACCCCCTCCCTCCAGCACTGTCCTCAACATTGCCTCCCAGAACTGTTCCCGACACTACCCTCAATACTCAGTGTCAGTGCTTTCACCTTCCTGGAAGCAATCCAGGGCCTTCCCATTATCAGTTACAGACACAACAGTGAACAGTTGAGTGGATTTGGAAGATTGGGGGGGTTTCTCGGACAAGGGGGCTTTGGCTAAATGTTAGAACCAGCATTAGTAAAAGTGAAATTAGTTTGTTACTATTTTTGAATTTTCACAGGATGTGGGCATCGTGGCTCGGCCAACATTTACTGCCCATCTCTAATTGTCTTTGAAAGGATGGGGGTGAGCTGCCTTCTTGAATCACTGCAGTCCATCTGATGTAGATAGGGAGAGAGTTCTTAGATTTTGACCCAGTAATAGTAAAGGAACAGAGATTATATTTCCGAGTTAGGATAGTGGGCATCTTAGAGGGGAATCTCCAGGCAGTGGTGTTCCCATGTGTCTGCTGCCTTTGTCCTTCTAGATGGTAGAGATTGTGAGTTTGCAAGGTGCTGTTGAAGGAGCCTTGGTGAGTTGCTCCTGACACGCCCTCCTGCACTCTCTGTTCAACCAGGCTGATCCCCTGGCTTGGTGCTAATGGTAGAGTGGGGGATATTCCGGGCCATGAGATTGCAGATTATAGTTGAGTACAATTCTGCTGCTGCTGATTGTTCACAGGCCAGACTGGGTAAGGATGGCAGATTTCCTTCCCTAAAGAACATTAGTGAACCAGATGGGTTTTTAAGACAGTCGACATTGGTTACATGATCAGCAGTGGATTCTTAATTCCAGATTTTTTTTTAAAACACTCGGTTTGCAGTTATTAGATGGGTTTAGCGCAGGGATATTGTCACACAATACTATAGACAGTGCTAGAGGTTTGGAATTCTATTCCACAAATGACAACTGATGTTAGATTAATTGATAATTTTAAATCTGAGATTGATAAATTATTATTAATCGGAGGTATTAAGGAATATTAACAGTGGGTATATGGAATTAGGTCTCAGATTAGCCATCACTTCATTAGAACCTACAGTGCAGAAGGGAGGCCATTTGGCCCATCAAGCCTGCATTGAGAACAATCCCATCCAGCTACCATCCCCGTAACCCCACATATTTACAGTCCTAGTCCCTCTGACACTAAGGGGCAATTTAGCTTGGCCAATCCACCTAACTCGCACATCTTTGGAGTATTAGAGGAAACCGGAGCACCCGGAGGAAACCCAGGCAGACAAGGGGACAATGTGCAAACTCTACACAGACAGTGATTGAACCCGGGTACCTGGCACAGAGAGGCAGCAGTGATAACCACTGTACCAACGTGCTGAAGACAGAACAGGCTTGGTGAGCAGCATAGCCTCCTCCTGTTCCTCTCTTCCTAAGTAAATAATGCGGTGTTAATCCTGGTTCAGCCCCTCCCTCAGATAGACCAGGATTATCTTGGTTTTCCAGGTTATCTTACACCAGAGTTTTTTTATTTTTTGATATTCATTAATTTTGTTGCCAAATTCAAAAAAGGATTCTTCAAGGAGAGCGCAGTTTCCTTTCGATATCACAATAGTTTTCATTTGTTGCTTCTCCTTGTGACTGAGGATCTTTAATATAAAGTTTGAAATCTGTGCTGCTGGGAGATTTATAATCCAATTTGAATGAGCAGAATAAACTTCACATTTTATTGCATAAAGAATTCTCTCCGCAGCTTATTAATGCCATCAGAGATCGTCCAGTCCTTTCCAATATGTATATGGCACATTAATAATTTGCAAAGACACAAACTAGCCATGGTATTGGGATGGTCACTTCAATAAAATACAAAGAATCCTGATAGAAGTGCATCTCACTTCATTCTGTAGCATCCTGAAAGGAGGAATCGCGAGCAGGAAATGTTGGGACTTCTGCTGTAGCTCGTGGCGGAGAGAGAGGTGGGGAGAGCACGGACTTCAGCTGGAGGGGTGCCCCTGAACCCTGCCTCCTCCCTACCTCCCTGCCACCCCCTGCCATCCCCTGCCTCCTCCCTGCCACCCCGTCACCCTCTTGCCATCTCCCTGTCTCTGCTCAAATGAAGTTCTGGGCAGGAAGGCCCACAGTCAACTTTCCTGACCCACTGCCAGTTGAGGTCCTTAAAATGAGTGACCGCACAAGGACCTCACTGTCGCTAGGTTTAACCCAGTTACAGACAGCTCTGTCACCGAGGGGCGTGCAACTCCCAGGGAGTGGGGGCACTTCCTCAATCAAAGGCACTCATTGCCCAATTGAGGAACTTGACATCAGTAAGCAGGAGGTGAGGGGCTGAGAGTAACTGCCGCCCACCCCCGCCTTACCCCCACCCATCCCCACCTCATCCCACACCCTGCCCACTCCTGCCCACCCCCGCCCAACCTCACCTCACCCCTGCCTCACCCTACATCTGCCCACCCCCACCCACCCCCATCTCAACCCACACCCCACCCACCCCCGCCTCACCCCACACCCCACTCACCCCCGCCTCACCCCACACCCCGCTCACCCCACTCCTCACCCCCCATCCCTGTCCTTGCTTCAGAATTTCCTGATCCTTCCTCCCCAAGGTCTCAACCCCACAGAATCATGGAACTCCCACTCTAACAGCACTGTGGGTGTACCTACACCACGGGGACTGCAGCGGTTCAAGAAGGCAGCTCAGCATCTCTGACTTGAGGGCAAGTAGGGATGGACAATGAATACTGTAACCAGCCAGTGACACTCACATCTTGTGAATAAATTTAAAAGAGAGAAGACAGGGAAACAGACCATGGTCAGAGTGGTTGGGAAAGATGTCAGGGAGGGCTTTCCGGGACGTGGGCCCAGCGACAGTGAAGGAAGAGTGAAATGTTTCCAAGTCAGCATGGTGAGGGGTTTGGAGGGAGAATCCAGGTGGTGGTGTACCCAGGTACCTGCTGCCCCTGACACTGAGAGGATTCAGACCCTCTCTTTACTACAGAATCCACCAGACTTTAAAAACCCAAGAACAATTTCAGCTAATTATCACATCAAACTGATGGCATCATCTCTCCTACTCTGATGAGCCAATCATTGACCTTGATCTGTTTTCCTCGGTTAATAAGATGATGGAGTTTGATTTTTGTTTTTATAGGCATACAAGAGGAAAACCGAGGCTGCAAAAAAGGAATACTTGAAAGCACTCGCTGCCTATCGAGCCAGTTTAGTATCGAAGGTAAGGAATGACATCCAGTTCCACAACACCACAGACACAATCTTACTCGTTAGAAAACATCCCCACTTTCCTACAGAGTAAAGCTGTGGACAAGCCAAAGGTTAGGGGCCATCGATATAAGATCATCACTAATAAAACCCATCAGGAATTCAGAGAAACATCTTTACCCGAAGAATGTGGGGAGAATGTGGGACTCGCTCCCACGGGGAGTGGGGAGAATGAGGGACTCGCTCCCACAGGGAGTGGGGAGAATGTGGGACTCGCTCCCACAGGGAGTGGGGAGAATGTGGGACTCGCTCCCACGGGGAGTGGGGGAGAATGTGGGACTCGCTCCCACGGGGAGTGGGGAGAATGAGGGACTCGCTCCCACAGGGAGTGGGGAGAATGTGGGACTCGCTCCCACAGGGAGTGGGGAGAATGTGGGACTCGCTCCCACGGGGAGTGGGGAGAATGTGGGACTCGCTCCCACGGGGAGTGGGGAGAATGTGGGACTCGCTCCCACGGGGAGTGGGGAGAATGTGGGACTCGCTCCCACGGGGAGTGGGGAGAATGTGGGACTCGCTCCCACGGGGAGTGGGGAGAATGTGGGACTCGCTCCCACGGGGAGTGGGGAGAATGTGGGACTCGCTCCCACGGGGAGTGGGGAGAATGTGGGACTCGCTCCCACGGGGAGTGGGGAGAATGTGGGACTCGCTCCCACGGGGAGTGGGGAGAATGTGGGACTCGCTCCCACGGGGAGTGGGGAGAATGTGGGACTCGCTCCCACAGGGAGTGGGGAGAATGTGGGACTCGCTCCCACAGGGAGTGGGGAGAATGTGGGACTCGCTCCCACGGGGAGTGGGGAGAATGTGGGACTCGCTCCTACAGGGAGTTGGGAGATGAATAATCTTGGATTAACACAAGGGAGAGACTACCAGAGGCATCTGCTGATAGGGTGATATGATGAGTGGGTGTGAGGAGTCACATGTGCAGCATAAACTCCAGTATAGACCAAACAGACTGACTGTACACTCTGTACAGTCACTGATAGACAGCAGGAGCAGGTGTATATAAAACAGGTAACTGATACAGTGCCCATGTTAGAGTTTAAATCTGACTATTTTGTAGATACACCAATCCCACTTTTCCATATTCCTTTATTTTTGACAGTACTTTCAGAATGACTAATCTTAGTCTCAAAACCCAGTTTATAAAAGCAGGTGAAAGTCACCAGGAAAACTTCAAGATCTATTAATTTTTCGATATGAGGGAAGTTCAGAAGTGATGTTAGGGGTAAGTTTTTCACTCAGAGGGTGGTGAGTGAATGGAATCGGCTGCCGTCAGTGGTGGTGGAGGCGAACTCGCTGGGGTCTTTTAAAAGACTTCTGGATGAGTATATGGGGTTTAATGAGATTGAGGGTTATAGATAGGTCTGTAGGTTGGTAGGTGTTGATGTGATCGGCGCAACTCGTGGGCCGAAGGGCCTGTTTGTGCTGTAGTGTTCTATGTTCTATGTTCTATGATATATTGGAGTTTAGTTCAGTCTGCCTGGGATTAGTATCTGCCGATCTATTGCTTTTCTGTACCTTAGATGTGTGTTGTGGCACTGTGTGTATGTATCTGGGTTTATTTTTTAATGTGGTGTTGCTATAGATTATAAAGTGTGATGTTTTAACCAAACAAAATGGCACACATCTTGTCACGGTGGCACGGTGGTTAGCACTGCTGCCTCACAGCGCCAGGGACCCGAGTTCAATTACCAGCTTGGATCACTGTCTGTGTGGAATCTGCACATTCTCCCCGTGTGTGCATGGGTTTCCTCCTGGTGCTCCGGTTTCCCCCCACAGTCCCAAGATGTTAGGTGCATCGGCCATGCTAAATTGTCCCTTAGTGTACCCGAACAGGCACCAGAGTGTGATGACTGGAGGATTTTCACAGTAGCTTCATTGCAGTGTTAATGTAAGCCTACTTGTGACATTGATAAATAAACCTGTAAAAATAGATGTTTTTCCTTGAATGAAAGTGTCTCGGTGAATCAGTGTATATGCTCCAAACTATAGCCAGGAGGCAATCCAACTCACTGAAAACTCATCTTGTACTAACCGCAGGCCTTCACAAAGGGTCACAATGTGCCAAAGTGCTGTCTGTGCTCTGTCATTGTGGGGAGCACCAGGCTAAGTTAAGATGATCAGGAACTGGATTGTCACGGTCCAGAGCAGCGTTGTTCCGATAGAGTTTTATTGAGTAGGAATAGTGATCTAACTATATGTTCTATTTGACTTGTTTCTGCAGAGTTACAATGACCAAGTGGAAACAAAGAATGGTCAAACATCTCAACAATCACACATGATCCCCCAAAAGCAGCCACTCTACACCCTGCCACCCCAGGCCTCTTCCCCATACATTGGACCAAATTCCTTCCTCTCTCAGTCCGAGCTGCAGACGTACTCAGGCCCTTCTCACCGCAACCTCTCCAGGACCCTCGCCTCCAAGACAGTCATGTCGCAGATGCCACTCAGCGGTTCGCCGCCTCCCTCGCTGCAGATCAGCCCTCCCCTGCACCAGCAACTCTCCCTCCAACACCATCACCACCAGCAGAGTGCCGTCCGCAACCAATCCATCGCCATGCAACAGGTGCAGAGCCAGCCAATCATCTCCCAGCAGATGTCATTGCCCGTCCAATCACAGCTTCACTCTCCAGCGGGTCAGCAGGTGAGCAAGGATACCGTGAGGCCCTGGATAGAGCGGACACGGAGAGGATGTTTCCACTAGGAGGAAAAGCTAGAACCAGAGGGTGCAACCTCAGGCTAAAGGGAGAATCCTTTAAAACAGAGATGAGGAGGAATTTCTTCAGCCAGAGAGTGGGGAATCTGTGGAACTCTTTGCCGCAGAAGGCTGTGGAGGCCGGGTCACTGAGTGTCTTTAAGACAGAGATAGATAGGTTCTTGATTAATAAGGGGATCAGGGGTTATGGGGAAAAGATCAGAGAATGGAGATGAGAGAAATATCAGCCATGATTGAATGGTGGAGCAGACTCAATGGGCCGAGTGGCCTAATTCTGCTCCTATGTTTTATGGTCTTATGGTCAAACCACCAGCTCTCAAAACGCCGGGAACATCCAGAGCTGCTTCACCAGCAACCATCCAGTAACAGAGAAACTCCTCCTGGGCACACAGCCATTGTCCCAAACCTCTCAGAACAATTTGTCCCCTCTGAGAGAAGTTTATAAAATTATGAGGGGTAAGGGTAGGGGGAACAGTTGGAGGCTTTTTCCTCGGGTAGAAATGACAATTACAAGGGGGCACAAGTTCAAGATAAAGGGGGGGAGGTTCAGTGGAGATGTGCGGGGGTCAGTTTTTTACACAGAGGGTGGCAGGGGCCTGGAACGCACGGACAAGTGAGGTGGTTGAGGCAGACGTGTTAGAGACATTGAAGACTTATCTGGATAGACACATGAACAGGTGGGGTTTAGTGGGATACAGGTGATAGGACAACATGAGCAGCACAGGCTTGGAGGGCCGAAGGGCCTGTTCCTGTACTGTTCTTGTTCTTGTTCTCTTGTGTTCAAAGTAAAAGTGTCAAGAGTGAAATTCAGAATGAATGATGATGTGAGATAAATTTTGAACCCCAGACATACAGATACATACAGAAATGGCAAATGGAATTTAATGTTGGCAAGTGTGAGGTGGTCCACTTTGGTAGGAAGAATGGTAGGAAGGACTATTACTTACGTGGCGAAAAACTGCAGCAGGCGACGGTGCAGAGGGACCTCGGGGTCCTTGTGCATGAGTCGCAAAAACCCAGCTTGCAGGTGCAGCAGGTGGTCAGGAAGGCGAATGGGATGCTGGCCTTCATAGCGAGGGGGATTGAATATAAAAGTAGGGAGGTCTTGCTGCAGCTGTATAGGGCATTGGTGAGGCCGCAGCTGGAGTACTGTGTGCAGTTTTGGGCGCCGCACCTGCGCAAGGATATTTTGGCCCTGGAGGGAGTGCAGAGGAGGTTTACTAGGCTGATACCGGAGTTGAGGGGATTGAGCTATGAGGAGAGGCTGAATAAACTCGGCTTGTACTCGTTAGAGTTTAGAAGAATGAGGGGAGATCTCATTGAGACGTATAAGATGATGAATGGGATGGATAGGATAGAGGTGGAGAGACTCTTCCCGCTCAAAAAAGACAGTAGGACTAGGGGGCACAGCCTCAAGATAAAGGGGAGGCGGTTTAGAACGGAGTTGAGGAGGAACTTCTTCACTCAAAGGGTGGTGAATCTCTGGAATTCTCTGCCCGTTGAAGTGGTGGAGGCTGCCTCGCTAAATATTTTTAAGAAGCGGGTTGATGGGTTCTTGATAAGAGAGGGGATTAAGGGTTATGGGGAGAGGGCGGGAAAGTGGAACTGAGACACGACAGATCAGCCATGATCTTATTGAATGGCGGGGCAGGCTCGAAGGGCTAGATGGCCTACTCCTGCTCCTATTTCTTATGTTCTTATACCTGCAGGATTATTTCCAAAAACCTGTTTTAAATGTTTTCCAACCAGAAATAAGAACCACCCTGTGACTAAAATAATTCATTTACTCTTTTATTGAAAACCCTTCAAATCTCCCAGAAGTGAGTTTCTGAATTACGGTGTCTCTGAAATGAAATGTGGATTCTCTTCTTTTCCCTCAGGGATATGCTCACATGCAGCCAGAGTTTCAGAACACAGTCAGTGCCCAATCTCCCAACGCTTCTAATGCACCAGTACAGAATGGCGAGTGGGACAATGAGTACTGCAACAATGAGTGTGTCATTAACCACTGCAGGTAAACGGCAGAAAGCAGCGGCTCAGTGCCCAACTGGCAAAATTAAAACTCAGCTTGCATTGGACAGGCGGGTTGCACATGAGTAGAGGAAGGGGTGTGTGGGTTAAAGATCAGAACGCTGTGTTAGTGACTAAACTGGATTAGACTTGGGGAACAAAAACAGAAAATGCTGGAAAATCCAGAGAGAGAATAGAGCCTAGAGTTGAGTCTAGATGACCCTTCGATAATGTAGAAGTTTATTTATTAGTCACAAGTAAGGCTTACATTAACACTGCAATGAAGTTACTGTGAAATTCCCCTAGTCGCCACACTCTGACGCCTGTTTGGGTCAATGCACCTTAACCAGCACGTCTTTCAGACTGTGGGAGGAAACCGGAGCACCCGGAGAAAACCCACGCAGACGTGGGAAGAATGTGCAAAGTCCGCATAGACAATGACCCAAGCTGGGAATCAAACCCAGGTTCCTGACACTGTGAGGCAGCAGTGCCAACCACTGAGCCACCTTGTGTCACCACTGTGCACCTTATTTCATTCAGACTCGAGATGTTGGCTCTATTTCTCTCCCCACGGATACTGTCAAACCTGCTGAGATTTTCCAACATTTTCTGTTTTTGCTTCAGATTCCAGCATCTGCAGTATTTTGTTTTTGATTTAGAGATTATACCAGTTAAACTGGTTAGATTTAGAGGTTATACTACTTAAACTGTTAGATTTAGGGGTTATACTGTTAAACTGGGTTAGATTTAGGGGTTATACTGGTTAAACTGGGTTAGATTTAGGGGTTATACTGGTTAAACTGGCTTAGATTTAGGGGATTATACTGGTTAAACTGGGTTAGATTTCGGGGTTATACTGGTTAAACTGGTTAGATTTAGGGGATATACTGGTTAAACTGGGTTAGATTTAGGGGTTATACTGGTTAAACTGGATTAGATTTAGAGGTTATATCGGTTAAACTGGTTAGATTTAGGGGATATACTGGTTAAACTGGGTTAGATTTAGGGGATATACTGGTTAAACTGGGTTTGATTTAGGGGTTATACTGGTTAAACTGGATTAGATTGAGGAGTTATACTGGTTAAACTGGGTTAGATTTAGGGGTTATACTGTTAAACTGGGTTAGATTTAGAGGTTATACTGGTTAAACTGGATTAGATTTAGGGGATATACTGGTTAAACTGGGTTAGATTTAGGGGTTATACTGGTTAAACTGGGTTAGATTTAGGGGTTATACTGGTTAAACTGGCTTAGATTTAGGGGTTATACTGGTTAAACTGGGTTAGATTTAGAGGTTATACTGGTTAAACTGGATTAGATTTAGGGGATATACTGGTTAAACTGGGTTAGATTTAGGGGTTATACTGGTTAAACTGGGTTAGATTTAGGGGTTATACTGGTTAAACTGGCTTAGATTTAGGGGTTATACTGGTTAAACTGGGTTCGAAATGAGCTAGGGATCATTCTATTCAGTCATTCATTGCTCCTCTCTCAAGTCGATAACTCCATGAGGAGGGGAGAGCTTTAGACACTAACACACCCCAGAGGTCGTTAAAAATGCAGGATAGGCTGGAAATGATGCTTCATATCAAGAATCCCAACTCAATGTATTCAGATCAAATTTGCTTTGCTCGTGATTTTACTGCTGCTATTAAACTTGCGTTTCCCCATAGGCCAGAGCTCCGGGCAGCTGATCCTGCCTCCATCTTACACCTTTACTAAAATAGCATTCACCTTCAGATGATAATGCAGCCTCCAGCTGAAGCTACCACCTTGTGCTTTATCTCGATTCACTCCCACTAACACCCTTTTCTTTGAATTAAAGCATGTTACCAAGGGACAAGCCGCTCTACCTCACCTGAGCTCACAAGACCTCCTTTACTTGGACTTCACCAAGGGAGTTACCAGCCCGACAGATGCACCAGACGTTGGTAACACTGAGGACGTTAAGATAGCCAGCACTTCGAATTACAGGCCCAAGCAGTGGCCTGTAAGCTCACTCATCTTATCATAGGATTCTAACCCTCTCTCTTTCCAAAAAAAAGCTTAAAAATTAAAACAAAAGGGGGTAATTTAACTTTGTCCTATGAAGGAAATATTTTGCTTGCCTCAAGCTTAGTCCTCAACTGCTACTGTAATGAACTGCTCTTGTGGTTAATTCAGGACCCTTGGCCTAATGCTTGTGGACTTAACATTATTGTGATGATTTTTTTCCCCTCATGCTGAATGGCACTCTGTCGTGCCAACTGACTGTGAGTCCACAACATTCTGGAGTGGACAGCTATTTATGATCAAGATGCCTTTTCATACTGACCACTCAAACATTGACAAATTCAAATGGTGAGGACTTTAAAATATTAAATGTGAAACAGTCTGTTGAGAAAGCATATATTTAGGATATTGTTTTCTGTAGTTTTACTAAATGTTCTAGATGTGTTGACAATTCCAGAAGCTTTTTGTGTGTTGAAAGATTATTCTGTGATTTACTTTATAGAGGAGAGTATTTTTTTTGTCTCTGATTCTATGGTAGCGCACACTGTTGAATAACTGTGTAGTGGGGACTTTTGTGTACAAAATGCCAAATGTATTTGTTTTTTTTCTTAAAGACCAGTGACTGGGGCCTTTTATAGATGCATTCTGTAGCTTTTAATATTAATTTTTCTGCCATGTGCCCAATTATTTAATTTTTTTGATTGACATTGCTTAGTCTATTTAAAAAAAATTCATCAGTAAACTGTACGTTCTTAATAAGTTGGTGTCTGAAAACACATGGAGGAATTTCTCTGTTCAGTTTAACGCCAGCTGTCAGGTTTTATGTTGTTTCCTGTTTGATTTTTATATTTTCCCCATCAGTAAATAAAAATAATAATTTTATACTCATGGGATGTGTCACAGTCACTTCTTTCCATTCAACATTCACACTCATTTAGTTTAAAGATTACGTTCGGCTCTCTGTGTTAAGATGAACATTCTTCTCCCAAAGGCTCAATGTGCGACTGTGTCAACATTTAAATTTACAGAAATGTGGCAGAAACACTTGGGTCGGGAATACAGAGAGTGCACTGAGCACGGATTCAAACGATACGCACTCTCATCAATCCCAGCTGGTGAGATATGGTCAGTCCTTGTGTCATCTGACCGGCTGGGCAAGAGAATGGCGAACACACGGTGGCACAGTAGTTAGCACTGCTGCCTCACAGTGCCAGGGACCTGGGTTCGATTCCTGGCTTGGGTCACTGTCTGTGTGATGTTTGCACATTTTCCCCATGTCTGCGTGGGTTTCCTCCAGGTGCTCCGGTTTCCTCCCACAATCAAAAAGGCATGCTGGTTAGGGTGCATTGATCTGAACAGGTGCTGGATGGATTTTCACAGTAACTTCATTGCGGTGTTAATGTAAGCCTTACTTGTGACTAATAAATATACTTTACAGGAGGTCAGATCATTGTCCTTTCACCTCCTCCAGTTTGGAGGGCTCAATCTCCTCCCTCTCCCACTTGGGAAATGATTGTGAAGTGGTCTCAGTGCTGATCGTGCTATAGCTTCAGACCGGCCGAATGTGACTGTAACTCACAATACCGTTCGGTTGTCTTGGAGAGTTTTCCAAATCCCCTGTCAGCAATAAATCCTGTCCTGATGATCTTCCTCTCCCTGCGTACCCCCAGGGCGAATCTCCCATATTCCGTAGGTGACTGCTGACTGCGTCTCTTTAACTTCCTTCCCCCGGAATCCGCTCTGACCGTTCCCAGAGAGCCTGAAACCACTTTTCTCTACTGACCAATCGCTCTTCTTCCGTTCTCTCTTTTCTCTCCTGGAGTGAGCAAGTCTATTTACTGTTAGCACAGCTGCCCCTGTCCTTTGTCCCAGGGTGTGAGAACATCACACCTTGCTCATCCAATCCCTTGTTAGGCTACAGTCAGAATAGGCACCTGTTCCCCTCCATTTTAACCTGAGTTTAAAGGCCACACGTTGGGAATCTCTGACCGGTGAGATCTTCCAGCCCGGCCAAAGGCAAACCCCCTGTGGCAGGTTCCCCGGAGGCGGGATAGGCCAGCCACACAAAACGCTGGAGACATTGACGCAACTGGAAGATTCCTCCAGCCGCAGGTAATGTGCTGCAGGGGTGGGGACAGAAAATCCCACTCCCTTACAAACCCCATCCATTGGGATCACAACAATGACTCGGGGAGGGAGCGGGAATGCTGGAATGTCTCAATGAAGGGAATCTTCTGAATCCGGGGACAATGAAGGCAGATTTTTGGGACTTTGTCCTGTCCATGTTGTTGTCGATTCCTGACTGAGGGCAGAGAAACATCGAGGGTTCCATTCACCGGTAATCAGCTCACTCACGTGGAGCACCAGAACCATCGTCTTACATAAGAACATAAACATAAGAACATAAGAACATAAGAAATAGGAGCAGGAGTAGGCCATCTAGCCCTTCGAGCCTGCCCCGCCATTCAATAAGATCATGGCTGATCTGTCGTGGCTCAGTTCCACTTTCCCGCCCTCTCCCCATAACCCTTAATCCCCTCTCTTATCAAAAACCCATCAACCCGCGTCTTAAAAATATTTAGCGAGGCAGCCTCCACCACTTCAACGGGTAGAGAATTCCAGAGATTCACCACCCTTTGAGTGAAGAAGTTCCTCCTCAACTCCGTTCTAAACCGCCCCCCCTTTATCTTGGGGCTGTGCCCCCTAGTCCTACTGTCTTTTTTGAGCGGGAAGAGTCTCTCCACCTCTATCCTATCCATCCCATTCATCATCTTATACGTCTCAATGAGATCGCCCCTCATTCTTCTAAACTCTAACGAGTACAAGCCTAGTTTATTCAGCCTCTCCTCATAGCTCAACCCCCTCAACTCCGGTATCAGCCTAGTAAACCTCCTCTGCACTCCCTCCAAGGCCAAAATATCCTTGCGCAGGTGCGGCACCCAAAACTGCACACAGTACTCCAGCTGCGGCCTCACCAATGCCCTATACAGCTGCAGCAAGACCTCCCTACTTTTATATTCAATCCCCCTCGCTATGAAGGCCAGCATCCCATTCGCCTTCCTGACCACCTGCTGCACCTGCAAGCTGGGTTTTTGCGACTCATGCACAAGGACCCCGAGGTCCCTCTGCACCGTCGCCTGCTGCAGTTTTTCGCCACGTAAGTAATAGTCCTTCCTACCATTCTTCCTACCAAAGTGGACCACCTCACACTTGCCAACATTAAATTCCATTTGCCATTTCCTGGCCCATTTGCCCAGCCTATCTAGATCCTTCTGCAGACTCTCCCCACCCTCCGCACAATTTGCCGTTCCCCCAATCTTGGTGTCATCAGCAAATTTCAACACCCTACACTCGGTTCCCTCCTCCAGATCATCTATATAAATGGTAAAAAGCTGAGGCCCCAGCACCGACCCCTGGGGCACTCCACTAGTCACCAACCGCCAATCCGAATAGCACCCGTTGACCCCCACTCTCTGTCTCCTATTTGACAACCAATCCTCTATCCACGCTAACACCCTACCCCCAACTCCACGTCCCTCGACCTTCTGCAATAACCTCTTGTGAGGTACTTTGTCAAACGCCTTCTGAAAATCTTGTTTTAGTCATTTGTGAGACACGGGCATCACTGGCTGGCCAGCACTTAGTGCCCATCCCTAATTGTCCAAGGGCAGTGGAGAGTCAACCACATTGCTGTCGGTTTGGAGTCACATGTAGGTCAGACCAGGTAAGGATGGCAGATTTCCTTCCCTAAAGGACATTAGTGAACCAGATGGGTTTTTCTGACAATCGCCAATGGTTTCATGGTCACCAGTAGATTCTTAATTCCAGATACTTTTTTATTGAATTCAAATTCCACCATCTGCCGTGGCGGGATTTGAACTTGGTCTCTAGAACATTAGTTGAGTTTCTAGCGATAATATCACTAGACCATCACCTCCCCCTGGATTGACAGTGACTTTACCTTCCAAAGACTTTACCTAGCAAATTACTTTGCTGCATTTGTAACCTACGGGCTTGGACTCGGAACCCAGAAAATGTGGAACCAAATTCCCCTCCCAACAATTTTAGAATTTGAATTTCATTTGAAAAAGTGTCTGGAAATAAAAAGCTGTGACTCAACTGAAGATAAAGTCACCGATAACCACTGGCTGCTCTCCACTTTGAGCAGAGGAGCTGACTTGTGATGATTTAACCTGAGGGTCACCACACCTCAGGTAAGGGGCAAGGTTCAGGAAGCAGGACCTTCATCAATAACCTCAGCTGGTACAGGAATTGAACCTGTGCTGGTGGCATCAGCTCTGCATCATGAACCAGTCATCCAGCCAACTGAGCTAAACCAACCCCTCCACTGACCGAATTATATGAAGTGCTGGATTCCTCACCATCGCCCACCCCCCCACCCCGGCCCCTGCCTGCCCCCCCCTCCCCTTCCCCCCCCCCGAAACGTCAGTGAGCTGGGGAGATGCTGCTGAGAGGAACAGTGGCTGATCCACAGATGATTGGTCAGTAATAGGCTGGAGGTGGGTCCCTGTCAGGGACAGAAAGTCCTCCCTCAGAGAGCCGGCAGCCAATCAGATGGTGTAACTCTCTGTCACGAGGTGTTGGATGGCGGTTTGGGTCAGTGGGCTAAATTCTGTGGCGGTCACGGGGTCTTAACCAGCCGGAGGCGAGTGGCAAGACCTCAGGAGGAAGACCCACCCACTGAGAGCTGCTGGCCAATCAGAGGCCAGAAGCAGTTTCTACTCAGCAGCAGGGTACCCAATGGGGATTGAGGACGGGTTAAACCGAGGTGGGTGATGGCAGGATGGAGGTGACAGAGAGTGGGGGCAATGTGGGGGAGGGCGGGCGGGCAGCAGGGCACAATCAGCAACCCCATTCAGCGTCATCACTGCCCCTGCAACCCTCCCATTCCTCACCCCAACCAATGCCAATGCTGGATTGACTCAAATAGGCACTGGGAAGGGGGAGGGGTGGTGGGTGTGCATTGGATTTATTGAAGATTGAGATAGATTTTGGTCCCTCAAGATGAAGAGATTATGGGGAAGAAATGGAAACAGTACAACACAAGATCAGGCCCTTCGGCCCACCAAGCCTGTGCCAACCACTGATGTCTTTCTAAACTAAAAGACCTTTTGCCTCCATGCGGTCCGTATCCCTGTACGGGCAAACTCGACGGACTAAATGGTCTACCTCAATCCTATTTTTATGTTCTCAGATTTTACACGTGTTGATAGGAAATAGAAGAACTTATCATTATTGTCCAAACAAACTACAATCTAATGGTGGTCCATTATTTAGAAAGATCTGTGCCAGATTCCCCTGGAACAGCAGGACTGACAGATGAAGAGAGATTGGATCAACTGGGCTTGTACTCACTGGAATTTAGAAGAATGAGAGGGAAATCTCAGAAACATAAAATCCTGATGGGACTGGACAGGCTGGATATGGGAAGAAAGTTCCCCATGTTGGGGACGTCCAGAACTCGGATCACAATCTAAGGGTAAGGGGTAAGCCATTCAGAACTGAGATGGGGAAGAACTTCTTCACTCAGAGTTGTGAACCTGTGGAATTCTCTACCACAGAAAGCTGTTGGGGCCAGTTTGTTAGATATGTTCAAGAGGGAGCTGGACATGGCTAAAGGGATCAAGGGGTGTGGCGAGAAAGTGGGAATGGGATACTGAAAGTGCACGATCAGCCATGATCATATTGAATAGTGATGCAGGCTTGGAGGGCTGAATACCTACTCCTGCAGTTAGTTTCCGTGTTTACTCTTTCAACCTCATTATTAACTGGGACATTGAGATTTCCCTCTCCATTCTCTCCATCTCACTTCAGTAAAGCAAAAAACAATGATCGATTAACAGAAACGTTTAATGATTCCTAATTACTGAAATACAATAATGTGAATAAAAAACCCTCCTTTGTGTTCAGAAGAATTTCTATTCATGATTAAGATAAATATTCTCCCAAAATGTAAGGTCTCTCCAGAGAACAAATGGAGCCACAATAAATCCTCCCTGAATAAAATACAATTTGTTTTTCATTGCGATGTAACAGAAAACATTTTTAGTGCAAAAATATTCGAGTTGTAGTCAGTTAAATTGCTGGGAACTGTGACAAAACAGAACAATTTCTGTAGGGATTTCATATTTAGAACATAGAACATAGAACATTACAGCGCGGAACAGGCCCTTCGGCCCACAATGTTGCGCCGACCAGTCTTATTGTAAAAAAAACACTGACCCACTAATCTAAACCAATCCCATTTCGTCCATAAACCTATCCACCAATCTCTTAAACGCCCCCAAACTAGGCGCATTTACAACTGCAGCAGGCAGGGCATTCCAGTCCCTCACCACCCTCTGGGTAAAGAACCTGCCCCTGACATCCGTCCTATAACTACCCCCCCTTAATTTATAATCCATGTGATAACTCAGCACTGTGTAAGAGCGAGGGAGAGAGATTCTATCCAGTGTAGAACCATTAACTGAATGGACTCTGAGAACGGACAAGCCTTGGAGTGATATCAATGGGGAAATTTTCCATCAGGTCCCTCCCACGGACCATCAGTTCTGGAATCTTCCATCCTTAGAATTAGACATAAATGTCAGCATTACAACAACAACTTATCCATTTTGTATTTATATAGCGCAAGCAATTAGACAACAAAGGGATAAGTGGAGACGTTTAGCGAGTTCAGTTAACAGGACTCTGAGTGTTAGATTGCAAGGTAAAAATTACATAGACTAAGTCTTTATTCTCTGGAATATGGGAGGTAAATTGGAGGTTTTAAGAATTTGCAAAGGAATTGATGGAATCGATAGAGAGAAACATTTTCCTTTTTTTATTCATTCGTGGGACATGGGTGTCTCTGGCTGGCCCGGCAATTGTTACCCATCTCTAGTTGTCCTTGAGGAGATGGTGGTGAGCTGCCTTCATGTAAACTCTGAGACTTTGTAGCGATTGATACAATTGGGTGGCAAGGGCTAGGGAGCTGGTTTAGCTCAGTTGGCGGAACGGTTGGTGATGCCAGTAGGATGGGTCCAATCCCTGTATTGACTGAGGTTATCTGTGAAGGCCCCACCTTCTCAATCTTGCCCCTTGCCTGAGGTGTGGTGACCCTCAGGATAAATCACTCCCAGTCAGCTCTCTCCCTTTGGGACTATGGTGACTTTTCCAAGGGCAAGGATACACAATCTTTAATCAGAGCTTGAGCATCTCAGGAGGGGAGTTAGGAAACATTTCTATATGAAAAACAGTTGTTTGTTTTTAACGTCATTCATTGAAAGAACGTGGGTATCACGAACAAGATCCGAATTACTGCCCATCCCTATTTGCCCTTGGGAAGGTGATGGTGAGCTGCCTTTGTCAATATAACTGAGTGGTTTGCTAGGCCATTAAGAGGTCAGTTAAGATTCAGCCACATTGCTGTGGCTCTGGAGTCATATGTAGGCCAGACAGGGTAAGGATGGCAGATTTCCTTCCCTGAAGGGTATTAGTGAGTCAAATTGGTTTTTCTGACTGTCCAGTAATTTAACGATCACCATCACTGAAGATTTATTTTATTTTCTAATTGAATTTACATTCTCCAATTGCTGTGATAGGATTTGATCTCAAATCTCTGGAGTACTTGTCCACTAACTAAACTCTGTGCCCTCAGATACCATACCCTGGACTAGCCACATAAACACAGTGGCTACCAGAGCAGGTCAGAGGCCAGGAATACAGCGGTGATTAACTCACCTCCTGACTCCCCAAAGCCTTCCATCATCTACAAGGCACAAGTCCACTTGCCTGGATGGGGGCAGCTTCAACAACACTCAAGAAGCTCAACGGCATCCAGGACAAAGCAGCCCCGCTTGATTGGCATCACCGTCGCTCAGTGGCAGCAGTGTGTTCTATCTACAAGGTGCATTTATAGATAAAATACCTCAGCACCTTCCAAACCCACATCGACTTCCATCTAGAAGGACAAGGGCAGCAGATACATGGGAACACCATCACCCGCAAGTTCCCCTCCGAGCCTTCACCATCCTGACTTGGAAATATATCACCGTTCCTTCACCGTCACTGGGTCAAAATCCTGGAATTCCCTCCCTACCGGCATTGAGGGTCAACCCACAGAACCTGGACAGCAGCGATTCCAGACGGCAGCTCCCCCCCACCTTCTGAAGGGGCAACTAGGGATGGGTAATAAATACTGGCCCAGCCGGCGACCCCCACCTTCCACAACTGAATAAAAAAGAGACTAAATCAGTTTAAAAAACTAAATATGTGATTGGTAATTCCTTCTGGAGAAAGGCATAAAAAGATAGTCCTGCCCTTATAAGAATGAAATTGAAATGTGGAACTGATAGGGAGGGAGGCTGGAGGGAGTGACAGAGATAGGAAGGGAGGCTGGAGGGAGTGACAGAGATAGGGAGGGAAGGCTGGAGGGAGTGACAGAGATAGGGAGGGAAGGCTGGAGGGAGTGACAGAGATAGGGAGGGAGGCTGGAGGGAGTGACAGCGATTGGGAGGGAGGCAGGAGGGAGTGACAGAGATAGGAAGGGAGGCTGGAGGGAGTGACTGCGATAGGGAGGGAGGCTGGAGGGAGTGACAGAGATTGGGAGGGAGGCTGGAAGGAGTGACATAGATTGGGAGGGAGAGCTGAAGGGAGTGACATAGATAGGGAGGGAGGCTGGAGGGAGTGACAGAGATAGGGAGGGAGGCTGGAGGGAGTGACAGGGATAGGGAGGGAGGCTGGAGGGAGTGACAGAGATAGGGAGGGCAGAGAATATGGAATAATTTGAAAACAAGAATCAGGATATGAAAATGGAGGGGCTGTTGATTCAGGAGGAAGAGAGGACAATGAGATGGATGTGAATCAAACTTTTCATCACACCCTCATCACTCCCTCATCACTCCCTCATCACACCCCCATCACTCCCTCATCACACCCTCATCACTCCCTCATCTCACCCTCATCACACCCTCATCACTCCCTCATCACTCCCGCATCACACCCGCATCACACCCTCATCACTCCCTCATCACTCGCTCATCACTCCCAAATCACTCCCTCATCACACGCTCATCACTCCCTCATCACACCCTCATCACACCCCCATCACACCCTCATCACTCCCTCATCTCACCCTCATCTCACCTCATCACACCCTCATCACTCCCTCATCACTCCCGCATCACACCCGCATCACTCCCTCATCACTCCCTCATCTCACCCTCATCACTCCCTCATCACTCGCTCATCACTCCCAAATCACTCCCTCATCACACGCTCATCACTCCCTCATCACTCCCTCATCACAGCCTCATCACTCCCTCATCACACCCTCATCGCTCCCTCATCACTCCCTCATCACACCCTCATCACAGCCTCTCTGTAACAATGTGCTCTGTATAACCTCACAGTCAGGGTGTGGAGATGCCGGCGTTGGATTGGGGTAAACACAGTAAAAAGCCTGACAACACCAGGTTTCAGCCCAACCGATTTCAATGTGAGTTTACAATCAAATAAATCGGTTGGATTGAAACCCGGTGTTGTCAGACTTTTTACTGTGTATAACCTCACAGTCTCTCTGTAACAATGTGCTGTGTATAACCTCACAGTCTCTCTGTAACAATGTGCTCTGTATAACCTCACAGTCTCTCTATAACAACATGCTGTATATAACCTCACAGTCTCTCTGTAACAATGTGCTGTGTATAACCTCACAGTCTCCCTGTAACAATGTGCTCTGTATAACCTCACAGTCTCTCTATAACAACGTGCTGTGTTAACCTCACAGTCTCTCTATAACAACGTGCTGTGTTAACCTCACAGTCTCTCTGTAACAATGTGCTCTGTATAACCTCACAGTCTCTCTGTAACAATGTGCTCTGTATAACCTCACAGTCTCTCTGTAACAATGTGCTGTGTATAACCTCACAGTCTCTCTGTAACAATGTGCTGTGTATAACCTCACAGTCTCTCTGTAACAAAGTGCTCTGTATAACCTCACAGTCTCTCTGAAACAATGTGCTGTGTATAACCTCACAGTCTCTCTGTAACAATGTGCTGTGTATAACCTCACAGTCTCTCTGTAACAGTGTGCTGTGTATAACCTCACAGTCTCTCTGAAACAATGTGCTGTGTATAACCTCACAGTCTCTCTGTAACAATGTGCTGTGTATAACCTCACAGACTCTCTGTAACAATGTGCTGTGTATAACCTCACAGTCTCTCTGTAACAATGTGCTCTGTATAACCTCACAGTCTCTCTGTAACAATGTGCTGTGTATAACCTCACAGTCTCTCTGTAACAATGTGCGGTGTATAACCTCACAGTCTCTCTGTAACAATGTGCTCTGTATAACCTCACAGTCTCTCTGTAACAATGTGCTCTGTATAACCTCACAGTCTCTCAGTAACAATGTGCTGTGTATAACCTCACAGTCTCTCTATAACAATGTGCTCCGTATAACCTCACAGTCTCTCTGTAACAATGTGCTCTGTATAACCTCACAGTCTCCCTGTAACAATGTGCTCTGTATAACCTCACAGTCTCTCTGTAACAATGTGCTCTGTATAACCTCAAAGTCTCTCTATAACAACGTGCTGTGTTAACCTCACAGTCTCTCAGTAACAATGTGCTCTGTATAACCTCACAGTCTCTCTGTAACAATGTGCTCTGTATAACCTCACAGTCTCTCTATAACAACGTGCTGTGTTAACCTCACAGTCTCTCAGTAACAATGTGCTCTGTATAACCTCACAGTCTCTCTGTAACAATGTGCTCTGTATAACCTCACAGCCTCTCTATAACAACGTGCTGTGTTAACCTCACAGTCTCTCTGTAACAATGTGCTGTATATAACCTCACAGTCTCTCTGTAACAATGTGCTCTGTATAACCTCACAGTCTCTCTGTAACAATGTGCTCTGTATAACCTCACAGTCTCTCTATAACAACGTGCTGTGTTAACCTCACAGTCTCTCTGTAACAATGTGCTGTGTATAACCTCACAGTCTCTCTGTAACAAAGTGCTCTGTATAACCTCACAGTCTCTCTATAACAATGTGCTCTGTATAACCTCACAGTCTCTCTGTAACAATGTGCTCTGTATAACCTCACAGTCTCTCTGTAACAGTGTGCTGTGTATAACCTCACAGTCTCCCTGTAACAGTGTGCTCTGTATAACCTCACAGTCTCTCTATAACAACGTGCTGTGTTAACCTCACAGTCTCTCTATAACAACGTGCTGTGTTAACCTCACAGTCTCTCTGTAACAATGTGCTCTGTATAACCTCACAGTCTCTCTGTAACAATGTGCTCTGTATAACCTCACAGTCTCTCTGTAACAATGTGCTCTGTATAACCTCACAGTCTCTCTGTAACAATGTGCTGTGTATAACCTCACAGTCTCTCTGTAACAATGTGCTGTGTATAACCTCACAGTCTCTCTGTAACAAAGTGCTCTGTATAACCTCACAGTCTCTCTGTAACAATGTGCTCTGTATAACCTCACAGTCTCTCTGTAACAATGTGCTCTGTATAACCTCACAGTCTCTCTGTAACAATGTGCTCTGTATAACCTCACAGTCTCCCTGTAACAATGTGCTCTGTATAACCTCACAGTCTCTCTGTAACAATGTGCTCTGTATAACCTCACAGTCTCTCTATAACAACGTGCTGTGTTAACCTCACAGTCTCTCTGTAACAATGTGCTGTGTATAACCTCACAGTCTCTCTGTAACAATGTGCTCTGTATAACCTCACAGTCTCTCTGTAACAATGTGCTCTGTATAACCTCACAGTCTCTCTATAACAACGTGCTGTGTTAACCTCACAGTCTCTCTATAACAATGTGCTGTGTTAACCTCACAGTCTCTCTGTAACAATGTGCTCTGTATAACCTCACAGTCTCTCTGTAACAATGTGCTCTGTATAACCTCACAGTCTCTCAGTAACAATGTGCTGTGTATAACCTCACAGTCTCTCTGTAACAATGTGCTGTGTTAACCTCACAGTCTCTCTGTAACAATGTGCTCTGTATAACCTCACAGTCTCTCTGTAACAATGTGCTCTGTATAACCTCACAGTCTCTCAGTAACAATGTGCTGTGTATAACCTCACAGTCTCTCTGTAACAATGTGCTGTGTTAACCTCACAGTCTCTCTATAACAATGTGCTGTGTTAACCTCACAGTCTCTCTGTAACAATGTGCTGTGTTAACCTCACAGTCTCTCTGTAACAATGTGCTCTGTATAACCTCACAGTCTCTCTGTAACAATGTGCTCTGTATAACCTCACAGTCTCTCAGTAACAATGTGCTGTGTATAACCTCACAGTCTCTCTGTAACAATGTGCTGTGTTAACCTCACAGTCTCTCTGTAACAATGTGCTCTGTATAACTTCACAGTCTCTCTGTAACAATGTGCTCTGTATAACCTCACAGTCTCTCTATAACAATGTGCTCTGTATAACCTCACAGTCTCTCTGTAACAATGTGCTCTGTATAACCTCACAGTCTCTCTATAACAATGTGCTCTGTATAACCTCACAGTCTCTCTGTAACAATGTGCTCTGTATAACCTCACAGTCTCTCTATAACAATGTGCTCTGTATAACCTCACAGTCTCTCAGTAACAATGTGCTCTGTATAACCTCACAGTCTCTCTGTAACAATGTGCTCTGTATAACCTCACAGTCTCTCTGTAACAATGTGCTGTGTATAACCTCACAGTCTCTCTGTAACAATGTGCTCTGTATAACCTCACAGTCTCTCTGTAACAATGTGCTCTGTATAACCTCACAGTCTCTCTGTAACAATGTGCTGTATATAACCTCACAGTCTCTCTGTAACAATGTGCTCTGTATAACCTCACAGTCTCTCTGTAACAATGTGCTCTGTATAACCTCACAGTCTCTCTATAACAATGTGCTCTGTATAACCTCACAGTCTCTCAGTAACAATGTGCTCTGTATAACCTCACAGTCTCTCTGTAACAATGTGCTCTGTATAACCTCACAGTCTCTCTGTAACAATGTGCTGTGTATAACCTCACAGTCTCCCTGTAACAATGTGCTCTGTATAACCTCACAGTCTCTCTGTAACAATGTGCTGTGTATAACCTCACAGTCTCTCTGTAACAATGTGCTCTGTATAACCTCACAGTCTCTCTGTAACAATGTGCTCTGTATAACCTCACAGTCTCTCTGTAACAATGTGCTGTGTATAACCTCACAGTCTCCCTGTAACAATGTGCTCTGTATAACCTCACAGTCTCTCTGTAACAATGTGCTGTGTATAACCTCACAGTCTCTCTGTAACAATGTGCTCTGTATAACCTCACAGTCTCTCTGTAACAATGTGCTCTGTATAACCTCACAGTCTCTCTGTAACAATGTGCTGTGTATAACCTCACAGTCTCTCTGTAACAATGTGCTGTGTATAACCTCACAGTCTCTCTGTAACAATGTGCTCTGTATAACCTCACAGTCTCTCTGTAACAATGTGCTCTGTATAACCTCACAGTCTCTCTGTAACAATGTGCTCTGTATAACCTCACAGTCTCTTTGTAACAATGTGCTCTGTATAACCTCACAGTCTCTCTGTAACAATGTGCTCTGTATAACCTCACAGTCTCTCTGTAACAATGTGTTCTGTATAACTTCCTACAGAAACTCAGCACACATGGAGCAATTGAACCAGGGGCACTGTACTGCAAGCCCACAGGTAACCTCATGATGCTCCACTTCCACCCCAAACACATTAAAGAAACCATCCCGTATGGACAAGCTCTCCGTATACACAGGGTCTGCTCAGATCAGGAGGATCATGACAGACACCTCCAGATGCTGAGAGATGCCCTCATAAGAACAGGATATGGTGTTCAACTCATAGATCGACAGTTCCGATGCGCCACAGTGAAAATCCGCACTGGCCTCCTCAGGAGACAAACACGGGACACAGTGGACAGAGTACCCTTCGTCGTCCAGTACTTCCCCGGAGCAGAGAAGCTACGACATCTTCCCCGGAGCCTTCAACATGTCATCAATGAAGACGAACATCTCGCCAGGGCCATCCCCACACCCCCACTTCTTGCCTTCAAACAACTGAACAACCTCAAACAGACCATTGTTTGCAGCAAACTACCCAGTCTTCAGGAGAACAGTGACCACAATTCCACACAACCCTGCCACAGCAACCTCTGCAAGACATGCCGGATCATCGACATGGATACCATCATCACACGTGAGAATACCATCCACCAGGTACATGGTAAATACTCTTACAACTCGGCCAACATTGTCTACCTGATACGTTTCAGGAAAGGATGCCCTGAGGCATGGTACATTTGGGAGACCATGCAGACGCTACGACAACGGATGAATGAACATCGCTCAACAATCACCAGGCAAGACTGCTCTATTCCAGTCGGGGAACACTTCAGTGGTCACGGGCATTCAGCCTCTGACCTTCGGGTAAGCATTCTCCAAGGCGGCCTTCACAACACACGACAGCGCAGAGTCGCTGAGCAGAGACTGATAGCCAAGTTCCACACACGTGAGGACGGTCTCAACAGGGATCTGGGGTTCATGTCGCACTATCTGTAACCCCTACGACTTTCCTGAGCTTGCAAAATCTCATTTACTGTCCTGTCTGGACACAATACCCTCTCTACATTCATGTTTTCTGTACATTTAAGACTTGATTACTTGTAAAGATTCGCATTACAACCATTATATTGTAAATTGAGTTTGTGTCTTTATATACTCTGTATGTGAACAGAACTCCCACTCACCTGAAGGAGCCTGAGACTCCAAAAGCTTGTGCTATCAAATAAGACTGTTGGATTTTAACCTGGTGTTGTGAGACTTCTTACTGTGCCCACCCCAGTTCAACACTGGCATCTCTACACCACTCTGTATAACCTCACAGTCTCTCTGTAACAGTGTGCTGTATATAACCTCACAGTCTCTCTGTAACAGTGTGCTGTATATAACCTCACAGTCTCTCTGTAATAATGTGCTGTGTATAACCTCACAGTCTCTCTGTAACAGTGTGCTGTATATAACCTCACAGTCTCTCTGTAACAGTGTGCTGTATATAACCTCACAGTCTCTCTGTAACAATGTGCTGTGTATAACCTCACAGTCTCTCTGTAACAATGTGCGGTGTATAACCTCACAGTCTCTCTGTAACAATGTGCGGTGTATAACCTCACAGTCTCTCTGTAACAATGTGCGGTGTATAACCTCACAGTCTCTCTGTAACAATGTGCGGTGTATAACCTCACAGTCTCTCTGTAACAATGTGCTGTATATAACCTCACAGTCTCTCTGTAACAATGTGCTGTATATAACCTCACAGTCTCTCTGTAACAATGTGCGGTGTATAACCTCACAGTCTCTCTGTAACAATGTGCTGTATATAACCTCACAGTCTCTCTGTAACAATGTGCGGTGTATAACCTCACAGTCTCTCTGTAACAATGTGCTCTGTATAACCTCACAGTCTCTCTATAACAATGTGCTGTGTATAACCTCACAGTCTCTCTGTAACAATGTGCTGTATATAACCTCACAGTCTCTCTGTAACAATGTGCTGTGTTAACCTCACAGTCTCTCTGTAACAATGTGCTCTGTATAACCTCACAGTCTCTCTATAACAATGTGCGGTGTATAACCTCACAGTCTCTCTGTAACAATGTGCTGTGTATAACCTCACAGTCTCTCCGTAACAATGTGCTCTGTATAACCTCAGTCTCTCTGTAACAATGTGCTGTGTATAACCTCACAGTCTCTCCGTAACAATGTGCTGTGTGGCGCCGCACCTGCGCAAGGATATTTTGGCCTTGGAGGGAGTGCAGAGGAGGTTTACTAGGCTGATACCGGAGTTGAGGGGGTTGAGCTATGAGGAGAGGCTGAATAAACTAGGCTTGTACTCGTTAGAGTTGAGAAGAATGAGGGGAGATCTCATTGAGACGTATAAGATGATGAATGGGATGGATAGGATAGAGGTGGAGAGACTCTTCCTGCTCAAAAAAGACAGTAGGACTAGGGGGCACTGCCTCAAGATAAAGGGGAGGCGGTTTAGAACGGAGTTGAGGAGGAACTTCTTCACTCAAAGGGTGGTGAATCTCTGGAATCTTATTGAATGGCGGGGCAGGCTCGAAGGGCTAGATGGCCTACTCCTGCTCCTATTTCTTATGTTCTTATGTTCTTATAACCTCACAGTCTCTCTGTAACAATGTGCTGGTTAACCTCACAGTCTCTCTGTAACAATGTGCTCTGTATAACCTCACAGTCTCTCTGTAACAATGTGCTGTGTATAACCTCACAGTCTCTCTGTAACAATGTGCTGTGTATAACCTCACAGTCTCTCTGTAACAATGTGCTGGTTAACCTCACAGTCTCTCTGTAACAATGTGCTCTGTATAACCTCACAGTCTCTCTGTAACAATGTGCTGTGTATAACCTCACAGTCTCTCTGTAACAATGTGCTGTGTATAACCTCACAGTCTCTCTGTAACAGTGTGCTGTGTATAACCTCACAGTCTCTCTGTAACAATGTGCTGTGTATAACCTCACAGTCTCTCTGTAACAATGTGCTCTGTATAACCTCACAGTCTCTCTGTAACAATGTGCTGTGTATAACCTCACAGTCTCTCTGTAACAATGTGCTCTGTATAACCTCACAGTCTCTCTGTAACAATGTGCTGTGTATAACCTCACAGTCTCTCTGTAACAATGTGCTGTGTATAACCTCACAGTCTCTCTGTAACAATGTGCTGTGTATGTTTTAAAACACAGAAACTGATGGTGGCTTTCTGGTTGATACAAATATCTTCTTTGCTCAGGGTGCTGGCTCCAGATCAAAAGCAGACAGATGGACTGAACGGAACTCTCTCTGTTACAAGTTAAGTGAGCCCCAGCAGATCTTGTGCTGGGGGCCCGGCAGATATCAGTGCATAGTACAAAAGTACTGTTAATTAGGTGCTAATTGGCACTAATGGGTCCATTCACTCAGAGAGACGACAGACACAGATGGTCTGAGAAATGAACAAAGAACAAAGAACAAAGAAAATTATAGCACAGGAACAGGCCCTTCGGCCCTCCAAGCCTGCACTGACCATGCTGCTGGACTCAAATCCCCTACCCTTCCGGGGACCATAGCCCTCTATTCCCATCCTATTCATGTATTTGTCAAGACACCCCTTAAATGTCACTACTGTATCCGCTTCTACTCCCTCCCCCAGCAACGAGTTCCAGGCACCCACCACCCTCTGTGTAAAAAATCTGCTTCATACACCTCCTTTAAACCTTGTCCCTCGCACCTTAAACCTCTGCCCCCTAGTAATTGACTTTTCCTTTTGATTTGATTTGATCTGATTTATTGTCACATGTATTAACATACAGTGAAAAGTATTGTTTCTTGCGCACTATACAGACAAAGCATACCGTTCATAGAGAATGAAACAAGAGTGTGCAGAATGTGGTGTTACAGTCATAGCTAGGGTGTAGAGAAAGATCAACTTAATGCAAGATAAGTCCATTCAAAAGTCCAACAGCAGCAGGGAAGAAGCTGTTTTTGAGTTGGTTGGTACGTGACCTTAGACTTTTGTATTATTTTCCCAATGGAAGAAGGTGAAGAGAGGATGTCCGGGATGTGTGGGATCCTTAATTATGCTGGCTACTTTGCTGAGGCAGCGGGAAGTGTAGACAGAGTCATGGATGGGAGGTTGGTTTGTGTGATGGATTGGGCTACATTCATGACCTTTTGTAGTTCCTTGTGGTCTTGGGCAGAGCAGGAGCCCACACCAAGCTGTGATACAACCAGAAAGAATGCTTTCTATGGTGCGTCTGTAAAAGTTGATGAGAGTCGTAGCTGACATACCAAATTTCCTTCGTCTCCTGAGAAAGTAGAGGCATTGGTGGGGCTTTCTTAACCCCAACTCCCATCTCAGTTACCTGAGGCTGCTGTACAGTCCATTTGATGGATTGAGAAGCTCTCTGGTTCCACTCTGGGAAAAAGCTTCTGACTATCCACTCTGTCCATGCATCTCATAATCTTCTAGACTTCTATCAGGTCTCCCCTCAACCTCCGTCGCTCCTGTGAGAACAAACCAAGTTTCTCCAACCTCTCCTCATAGCTAATGTCCTCCATACCAGGCAAATTCCTGGTAAATCTTTTCTGTACCCTCTCCGAAGTCTCCACATCCTTCTGGTAGTGAGATGACCAGAATTGAACACTATATTCCAAAAGTGCTGCCTAAATAAGGTTCTATAAAACTGCAACTTTTAAATTCAGTGCCCCGGCTGATGAAGTCAAGCATGCCGTACACCTTCTTGACTACCTTCTCCACCTGCATTGCCACTTTCAGTTACCTGTGTACCTGTACACCCAGATCCCTCTTCCTGTCGATACTCTTAAGGGTTCTGCCATTTACTGTATATTTCCTATCTGTATTAGACCTTCCAAAATACATTACCTCACATTTGTCCGGATTAGACTCCATCTGCCATCTCTCCGCCCAAGTCTCCAATTGATCTATATCCTGCTGTATCCTCTGATGGTCCTCATCGCTATCCGCAAATCCACCAACTTTTGTGTTGTCTGCAAACTTACTCATCAAACCATTTACATTTTCTTCCAAATCATTTATATATATTACAAACAGCAAAGGTTCCAGCACTGATCCCTGAGGAACACCACTTGTCACAGCCCTCCATTCAGAAACACACCCTTCCACTGCTACCCTCTGTCTTCTTTGACCGAGCCAGTTTTGTATCCACCTTGCCAGCTCACCTCTGATCCCATGCAACTTCACCTTCTGCACCAGTCTGCCATGAGGGACCTGGTCAAAGGCCTTACTGAAGTCCATGTAGACAATTTCCACTACCCTACTCTCATCAATCATCTTCGTCACTTCCTCAAAACACTCAATCAAGCTTGTGAGACACGACCCCCTCCTCTTCACAAAACCACGCTGCCTCTCACTAAAACGTCCACTTACTTCCAAATGGGAATAAATCCTGTCTCGAAGAATCCTTTCCAATAATTTCCCTACCACTGATATAAGGCTCACCGACCTGTAATTACCTGGATTATTCTTGCTTCCCTTCTTAAACAAAGGAATAACACTGACTATTCTCCAAACCTTTGGGACCTCCCCTGTAATGAGGGGATAAGAACATAAGAACATAAGAAATAGGAGCAGGAGTAGGCCATCTAGCCCCTCGAGCCTGCCCCACCATTCAATAAGATCATGGCTGATCTGTCGTGGCTCAGTTCCACATTCCCGCCCTCTCCCCATAACCCTTAATCCCCTCTCTTATCAAAAACCCATCAACCCGCGTCTTAAAAATATTTAGCGAGGCAGCCTCCACCACTTCAACAGGCAGAGAATTCCAGAGATTCACCACCCTTTGAGTGAAGAAGTTCCTCCTCAACTCCGTTCTAAACCGCCCCCCCTTTATCTTGAGGCTGTGCCCCCTAGTCCTACTATCCTTTCTGAGCGGGAAGAGTCTCTCCACCTCTATCCTATCCATCCCATTCATCATCTTATATGTCTCAATGAGATCTCCCCTCATTCTTCTAAACTCTAACGAGTACAGCCCTAATCTATTCAGCCTCTCCTCATAGCTCAACCCCCTCAACTCCGGCATCAGCCTAGTAAACCTCCTCTGCACTCCCTCCAAGGCCAAAATATCCTTGCGTAAGTACGGTGCCCAAAACTGCACACAGTACTCCAGCTGCGGCCTCACCAGTGCCCTATACAGCTGCAGCAAGACCTCCCTACTTTTATATTCAATCCCCCTCGCGATGAAGGCCAGCATCCCATTCGCCTTCCTGACCACCTGCTGCACCTGCAAGCTGGGTTTTTGCGACTCATGCACAAGGACCCCGAGGTCCCTCTGCACCGTCGCCTGCTGCAGTTTTTCGCCACGTAAGTAATGCTGGTGTTGGACTGCAGTAAGCACTGTAAGGAGTCTCACAACACTAGGTTAAAGACCAACAAGTTTATTTGGCAGCACGAGCTTCCAGGGTCTCAGGCTCCTTCTTTGGGTGAAAACTTTAACCTGGTGTTGTGAGGCTTCTTACTGTCCCTCCCCTGTAGCCAGTAAGGATACAAAGATTTCTCTCAAGGCCCCAGCAATTTCCTCCCTTGCCTCTCTCAGTATTCTGGGGTATATCCATCAGGCCCTGGGGACTTGTCTACCTTAATGTTTCTCAAGAACCCCAATACCTCCTCCTTTTCGATCTCAACATGACTCAAACTGTCTACACATCCTTTCCCAGACTCATCATCCACCAAGTCCTTCTCTTTGGTGAATACTGACACAAAGTACTCATTTAATACCTCGCCCATTTCCTCTGGCTCCATACACAGATTCCCTCCCCTTTCCTTGAGTGGGCCAACCCTCTCCCTGACTGATTGCCCGCCTCAATAGCCTAATCCTGCTTTCTCCCTATAACCTTTGATCTTGTTCGTCCTCAGTGCGATATCCAGCCGCCTCTTGAATACATTCAATGTTTTGGCATCAACTACTTCCTGTGGGAATGAATTCCACAGGATCACCACTCTTTGGGTGAAGAAATGTCTCCTCCTAAATGGTCTACCCTGAATCCTCAGACCCCTGGTCCTGGGCTCCCCCCACCATCGGGAACATCCTCCCTGCATCGACCCTGTCTAGTCCTGTTAGAATTTTATAAATCTCTATGAGATCCCCCGTCATTCGTCTGAACTCCAGCAAAAACAATCCTACCCTCGTCAATCTCTCCTTATCAGTCCTGCTATCCCCGGAATCAGCCTAGTCACTGAACACCAACCAGAAAGAGACCCATTTACCCCCACTCTTTGATTTCTGTTAGTTAACCAATCCTCTATCCATGCTAATACATTACCCGTAACACTGTGCACCTTTATCTTATGTAGCAGTCTTTGGTGCGGCACCTTGTTAAATGCCTTCTAAAAATCCAGATACACCACATCCACATGTTCCCCATTATCCACCGCACTCATAATATCCTCAATGTTCCAGTAAATCAGTCAAACATGACCTGCCCTTCATGAACCCATGCTGCATCTTCCCAATGGGACAATTTATATCCGGATGTCTCGCTATTTCTTCCTTGATGACAGATTCAAGCATTGTCCCTACTCCAGAAGTTAAGCTAACCGGCCTATCATTACCCACCTCTTTTGACCATTTTTAAACAGTGGCGTTACATTTGCTGTTTTCCAATCTGTGGGAACCCCCCCCTCCTCCCAGAGAGTCCAATGAATTTTGGTAAATTACCACGAGTGCATTTGTTATTTCCCCCGCCATCTCTTTTATTACCCCGGGATGCATTCCATCAGGACCAGGAGATTTGACCACCTTTAGCCCCATTAGTTTATCCAACACTGCTTATTTAGTGATAATGACAGTTTCTAGGTCCTCACCTGCCACAGTTTTCTGGTCATCGATCTTTGGCACGTTATTTGTGTCTTCTGTGTGAAGGCCAACTCAAGATACCTGTTCAGGTTTAGATGATGGGACACAGAAAGCTAGATCCTATATTTGCCATTGATGCAAAAGAACCTGCTTTGTAACCGACATTAATGGAATCATGGGGGCAGGATTTACAGCCTCGCTCATCCCAAACTGTAAAAATCCCACCCGAGGTCAACGGACCTTCCCACTGTCCGCCCCTCGCCCGCTCCGATTCCCGTGCTGGTGGGACGGTAAATTCCAGCCATTGAATTACAAAGAGATTTTAATCCTGGTCTGTTAGGTAAAAAGGCAGAACTGTGGCCAGTGGATATCAATATAGCAGCATATTAAACTGTAAACATGGGGGCAGGCCAGATACGATGGAGGTCCAGAGAGATTTGGGCTCCAGGAACACAGATCAGTCATGTACAAGTACAGAAAATAAACAGAAAGGCCAATGGAATGGTGGGGGCGGTGGTTTGTGGGGGAGGGGAAGAGGTGGGGTAGGGGAAGAGGATAGATCCATATCTGGAGTTACTGTCAGTAGCTGTGGGAAAGGATTTATTGACCGTGATGGGAGTACAGCATAGATCGATACCCTGATTACAAGGAGAAATTATATCAATTCCCAGAATTTAGACAGCAACGGGGCAATTTGACTTGATTTTAGCTTCTGTCCCTGATCCTGAGTGTCTGTTTGTCTTTGATATCAATTCACCATTGGTCCGTAGACACTTACAGGTTTACAGCATGGAAACAGGCCCTTCAGCCCAACTTGTCCATGACGCCCCCTTTTTTAACCCCAAGATAGTCCCAGTTGCCTGCGTTTAGCCCATATCCCTCTATACCCATCTTATCCATGTAACTGTCTAAATGCTTTTTAAAAGATAAAATTGTACCCACCTCTACTACTACCTCTGGCAGCTCGTTCCAGACACTCACCACCCTCTGTGTGAAAAGATTGCCCCTCTGGACACTTCTGTATCTCTCCCCTCTCACCTTAAACCTGTGCCCTCTAATTTTAGACTCCCCTACCTTGGGGAAAAGATGTTGACTATGGAAAGGTCCTTTCAACATTTACCCTTTTGCATTTTCCTCTTGTCCAAACGAATGCAGCTGCTGTTTCTGAGTAAATCCCACTCCCAACCTGAGCACCATCTCACTCAGTCAAGACTGAACCTTTTCTGATATCCTTTTGTGTGTGCCTCGTACAGCGTGGGGCAATCTGCACCTTGTACAAAACCTCCCTCCCTCCATCGGGAGATGAAGCTGAATCTGAAAGCAAGCTAGGTTTTCACGTGTACTTTTCTTTGGGGTTAGTGTGTGGTTTAACGTGCAAAATACTCACTCTTACAGTAAACAATCAATGAAAGGACTTATTGTAAATAATCTTGTTTTTGGTCGCGGTTATGCAATAGCCAACCACCTCGTTCCGGTTACAAAACACAGCTTGGTGTAGGCAGAAAGAAGAAACCAACACCATTCTCTAACCACATGTGATCTATAGGTCAACTAACCCTTTCTTGCAATGTTTGTTGCTGCTATATTCTCAAACCCCGAATGGCTACGTGGCAGTTTATTGTAAAGCGCTGTGTGGCAAGGCAGACAGGAAGCGAGTGGGTGGTTACAAAAGAGTAAAAAATGTTCCACCAGCATCTAGAAAGCTTCGTAACTTGACTGAGGAGTTATCTCACACTCAGGGTTACGTGAAGCAAGTGTGTGGACAGAGAACATTTTCAAAGGCAAAGCAGTCAACTCTGAGCAGCAAACAAGTCATTGTGGTTGCGTTCTCTCCAAGGCCAGTTGGCTTTCACTTTGACAGAAGTTTATGAGCTGACTGGGTGTCCATTAGAAACATTACCATTTGAAAGCTATTTACTCTTCCCCAGACCTACTTCCATCACTGCATTCCTTCAGCTACCTGCATCCTAATCCCCGGGCTTTCCTCCCTAAACTTCTCCTCCTCTCTTGCCACCTTTCAGACAATTTTTGAAACCTAACTCACTCAGTAAGCTGCCAGCCCTGGGCTGAAATCTCCTTTTGCTCAAACTGATAATACACCTGTAAGGAAGAAATATCACGGAATAGATACAGCACAGGAGAAGGCCATTCGGCCCGTCATGTTCCTGCTGGCTGAATTGCCCGATACAAGCAGGACGATATTTCAAATTTTCACACTGTATTTTGCAACGAGTTTAACAACTTTTCAGATGGCTGGTAATATACAACCTTTGACAGTGTTGGATCCGACAGAAACTCAAACAAATACTGAATTAAAACTACGAAAAACCAGAACCTCTTGTGAAAACCACTCAGTCTCTTTGTTACAAATGAATTGTTAACTTTTGATTTGATTTGCTTTATTGTCACATGTATTAATTAACAGACTGTGAAAATTACTGTTTCTTGCATGCTATATAGACAAAGCATACCATTCATAGAGGAGAAAACGAGAGAGTGCAGAATGTGGTGTTACAGTCATAGCGAGGGTGTAGAGAAAGATCAACTTAATGCAAGGTAAGTCCATTCAAAAGTCTGACAGCAGCAGGGAAGAAGCTGTTCTTGAGTTGGTTGTTATGTGACCTCAGACTTTTGTATCTTTTTCCCAAAGGAAGAAGGTGGAAGAGAGAACGTCTGGGATGCGTGGGGTCATTGATTATGCGGCTGCTTTGCCAAGGCAGCGGGAAGTGTAGACAGAGTCAGTGGAGGGAGGCTGGTTTGTGTGATGGATTGGGCTACATTCACAATCTTTTGTAGTTCCTTACGGTCTTGGGCAGAGCAGGAGCCCATACCAAGCTGTGATACAACCAGAAAGAATGCTTTCTATGGGGCATCTGTAAAGGTTGGTGAGAGTTGTAGCTGATATGCCAAATTTCCTTAGTCTTCTGAGAAAGTAGAGGTGTTGGTGGGGCTTTCTTAACTATATTGTCAGCATGGGGAGGACCAGGACAGATCGTTGGTGATCTGGACACCTAAAAACATGAAGCTCTCAACCCTTTCTACTTCATCCCCATTGATGTAGACGGGGGCATGTTCTCCTTTACGCTCTCTGAAGTTGATAGCAATCTCCTTCATTTTGTTGAGATTGAGGGAGAGATTATTGTCGCCCCAGTTCACCAGATTCTCCATCTCATTCCAATATCCAGTCTCATCACTGTTTGAGATCCGACCCACTATGATAGTGTCATCAGCAAACTTGAGAATCGAATTGGAGGGGAATTTGACTGCACAGTCAGAGGTGTATAAGGAGTATAGGAGGGGGCTGAGAACACAGCCTTGTGGGGCACCGGTGTTGAGGATGATCGTGGTGGAGGTGTTGTTGCCGATCCTTACTGATTGTGGTCTGAGAGTTAGGAAGTTCAGGATCCAGTCATAAGAACATGAGAACATAAGAAATAGGAGCAGGAGTAGGCCATCTAGCCCCTTCAGCCTCCCCCACCATTCAATAAGATCATGGCTGATCTGTCGTGGCTCAGTTCCACATTCCCGCCCTCTCCCCATAACCCTTAATCCCCTCTCTTATCAAAAACCTATCAACCCGCGTCTTAAATATATTTAGCGAGGCAGCCTCCACCACTTCAACGGGCAGAGAATTCCAGAGATTCACCACCCTTTGAGTGAAGAAGTTCCTCCTCAACTCCGTTCTAAACCGCTCCCCCCTTTATCTTGAGGATGTGCCCCCTAGTCCTACTGTCCTTTCTGAGCGGGAAGAGTCTCTCCACCTCTATCCTATCCATCCCATTCATCATCTTATATGTCTCAATGAGATCTCCCCTCATTCTTCTAAACTCTAACAAGTACAAGCCTAGTTTATTCAGCCTCTCCTCATAGCTCAACACCCTCAACTCCAGAATCAGCCTAGTAAACCTCCTCTGCACTCCCTCCAAGGCCAAAATATCCTTGCGCAAGTGCAGCGACCAAAAGTGCACACAGTACTCCAGCTGCGGCCTCACCAGTGCCCTGTACAGTTGCAGCAAGACCTCCCTACTTTTATATTCAATCCCCCTCGCTATGAAGGCCAGCATCCCATTCGCCTTCCTGACCACCTGCTGCACCTGCAAGCTGGGTTTTTGCGACTCATGCACAAGGACCCCGAGGTCCCTCTGCACCGTCGCATGCTGCAGTTTTTCGCCACGTAAGTAATAGTCCTTCCTACCATTCTTCCTACCAAAGTGGACCACCTCACACTTGCCAACATTAAATTCCATTTGCCAGTTCCTGGCCCATTCGCCCAGCCTATCTAGATCCTTCTGCAGACTTTCCACACCCTCCGCACAATTTGCCGTTCCACCAATCTTGGTGTCATCAGCGAATTTTGACACCATACACTCGGTTCCCTCCTCCAGATCATCTATATAAATGGTAAATAGCTGAGGCCCCAGCACCGACCCCTGGGGCACTCCACTAGTCACCAACCGCCAATCCAAATAGCACCCGTTGACCCCCACAGAGGGAGGAGCTGAGGCCCAGGCCAAGGAGATTGGAGATGAGTTTCGTGGGAATAATGGTGATGAAGGCTGAGCTGTAGTCAATAAACAGGAGGCCGACATAGGTGTCCTTGTTATCTGGGTGTTCCACGGTTGAGTGCAGGGAGACGCCACTAGTAGGAAAAACTAGAACCAGAGGGCACAACCTCAGGCTAAAGGGACGATCCTTTAAAGTAGAGATGAGGAGGAATTTCTTCAGTCAGAGAGTGGGGAATCTGTGGAACTCTTTGCCACAGAAGGCTGTGGAGTCCAGGTCATTGAGTGTCTTTAAGACAGAGATAGATAGGTTCTTGATTAATAAGGGGATCAGGGATTATGAGGAAAAAGCAGGAGAATGGGAATGAGAAAAACATGAGCTATGATTGAATGGTGGAGCAGACTCGATGGGCCGAGTGGCCTCATTCTGCTCCTGTGTCTTATGGTCTTTATGGTTTCCATGTCCTCTGTGAATTGGAACAATTTTACTTTAATTATTCTGTCTAGCCCCCCTCATGATTTTGAACACATCCATCAAATATCTTCTTAACCTTACTGTCCCCGAGAACAGCCCCAGCTTCTCCAATCTCAACCATTCTTGTATATTTTCTCTCCTTATTGACTTCACATCCTTCCCACAGCGTAGTGCCCAGAATGGATACATTACTGAAGCAGAGTCTGAACCAGTCTTGTAGCCAACCTTAAGAACATAAGAACATAAGAAATAGGAGCAGGAGTAGGCCATCTAGCCCCTCGAGCCTGCCCCGCCATTCAATAAGATCATGGCTGATCTGTCGTGGCTCAGTTCCACTTTCCCGCCCTCTCCCCATAACCCTTAATCCCCTCTCTTATCAAAAACCCATCAACCCGCGTCTTAAAAATATTTAGCGAGGCAGCCTCCACCACTTCAACGGGCAGAGAATTCCAGAGATTCACCACCCTTTGAGTGAAGAAGTTCCTCCTCAACTCCGTTCTAAACCGCCCCCCCCTTTATCTTGAGGCTGTGCCCCCTAGTCCTACTGTCTTTTTTGAGCGGGAAGAGTCTCTCCACCTCTATCCTATCCATCCCATTCATCATCTTATACGTCTCAATGAGATCTCCCCTCATTCTTCTAAACTCTAACGGGTACAAGCCTAGTTTATTCAGTCTCTCCTCATAGTTCAACCCCCTCAACTCCAGAATCAGCCTAGTAAACCTCCTCTGCACTCCCTCCAAGGCCAAAATATCTTTGCGCAAGTACAGTACCCAAAACTGCACACAGTACTCCAGCTGCGGCCTCACCAATGCCCTATACAGTTGCAGCAAGACCTCCCTACTTTTATATTCAATCCCCCTCGCTATGAAGGCCAGCATCCCATTCGCCTTCCTGACCACCTGCTGCACCTGCAAGCTGGGTTTTTGCGACTCATGCACAAGGACCCCGAGGTCCCTCTGCACCGTCGCATGCTGCAGTTTTTCGCCCCGTAAGTAATAGTTCTTCCTACCATTATTCCTACCAAAGTGGACCACCTCGCACTTACCAACATTAAATTCCATTTGCCAGTTCCTGGCCCATTCGCCCAGCCTATCTAGATCCTTCTGCAGACTCTCCACACCCTCCGCACAATTTGCCGTTCCACCAATCTTGGTGTCATCAGCAAATTTCGACACCATACACTCGGTTCCCTCCTCCAGATCATCTATATAAATGGTAAATAGCTGAGGCCCCAGCACCGACCCCTGGGGCACTCCACTAGTCACCAACCGCCAATCCAAATAGCACCCGTTGACCCCCACTCTCTGCCTCCTATTTGACAGCCAATCCTCTATCCACGCTAACACCCTACCCCCAACTCCATGCCCCCTGACCTTCTGCAATAACCTCCTGTGAGGTACCTTGTCAAACGCCTTCTGAAAATCCAGAAAGACTACATCCACAGGCTCTCCGGTGGATGTGGTGTTTCTCCTAAATT
Organism: Carcharhinus amblyrhynchos; assembly: GCF_965287045.1. Taxonomy (NCBI): domain Eukaryota; kingdom Metazoa; phylum Chordata; class Chondrichthyes; order Carcharhiniformes; family Carcharhinidae; genus Carcharhinus; species Carcharhinus amblyrhynchos. Next base: position 2,314,136 of record NC_137339.1, read on the forward strand.
CCTTATCAGCTTTGTTAATGATATCTTCTATTTACCCACTCTGACCATATCCCTCATAATCTTGTACCCCTCAATCAGGTTGCCCCTCCGCCCCCTCCCCTTCCCTCCCCCCTCCCCTCCACCCCGGGGTTCTCCGCACCAATGCAATCAACAGTGAGATGCCTCACATCCTTTAAAAAGTATCTGGATGAGCACTTAGCACATCAGAACATTCAGGGCTATGAGCCAAATGCTGGCACATGGGGTTCAATGGGACTTCAGGTATTTCTAATGTGTCAGTAAAGACTCAATGGGCCGAAAGGTCTCTTCTGTGTGATTCTATGGCTCTACGATCCCTAGTTTTGGTCGTCTCCCAAGATGGAATATTAACTCTGTGCCGACCATATCAGACCCCTCCATCATTGTAAAGATCAGATTCCCCCCTCGGAGTTCCCTATTCCGGAGAAGGATTCACAGCCTGTTCAGGTTGCTCTGTTAGAACATAGAACACTACAGCACAAACAGGCCCTTCGGCCCACGAGTTGCGCCGATCACATCAACACCTATCTATAACGCCCAATCCCATAAAACCCCATATACTCATCCAGAAGTCTTTTAAAAGACCCCAGCGAGTTTGCCTCCACCACCACTGACGGCAGCCGATTCCACTCATTCACCACCCTCTGAGTGAAAAACTTACCCCTAACATCACTTCTGTACTTTCCTCCCCGCACCTTAAATCTGTGTCCTCTCGTAGTGACCATTTCAACCTGGGGAAATAGCCTCTGAGAATCCACCCTATCTATTCCTCTCAACATTTTATAAACCTCTATCAGGTCGCCTCTCAACCTTCGTCTCTCCAGGGAAAAGAGTCCCAGCTCCCTCAACCTAACTTCATAAGGCATGCCTCCCAGTCCAGGCAACATCCTTGTAAATCTCCTCTGTACCCTTTCAATAGCTTCTACGTCTTTCCTATAGTGAGGCGACCAGAACTGCGCACAGTACTCCAAATGAGGCCTGACAAGGGTCTTATAAAGTTCCAGCATTACCTCCCGACTCCTAAACTCAATCCCTCGATTAATGAAGGCCAGTACACCATACGCCTTCTTGACCACCACTTCCACCTGCGAGGCCAATTTAAGAGTCCTGTGGACCCGGACCCCAAGATCCTTCTGCTCTTCAACACTACCAAGATTCCTGCCCTTGATAGTGTACTCGTTCATCCCGTTGGTTCTGCCAAAATGGACGACTACACATTTATCCGCGTTGAAGTCCATCTGCCACTTCTCCGCCCAGTCCTGCATCCTATTTATGTCCTGCTGCAACTTTTGACATCCTTCCTGGATCACACTTGGACAATTATTTTCTAATCAGTATGTGGCCTCTGTAATTCCTCCAACCAAAACATGTTACCTCGCGCTGACCTGTAGTGAAGTTCATGTCCATTCTGCCTCATTGTTACTATCTTCCCACACACCTCTTCCCCAGGGTCTGTGTCCAAAGAAGTACATGGACTGCAGGAAGGTGGCACTTCCACACACGAGGACAGCCTCAGCCGGGATCTTGGGTTCATGTCACACTATCTGTAACCCCCACGACTTGCCTGGGTTTGTAAAATCTCACTAGCTGTCCTGTCTGGAGACAGTACACATCTCTTTAACCTTTGCTTAACCCTCTCTCCACTCACGTTCTCTGTACCTTTACAGACTTGATTAGCTGTAAACACTCACATTCCAAACATTACCTCATAATTGAGTCTGTGTTTGAATTTGCCCCGTTTGTGAACCAAATCCTTCACTCACCCGATGGGCAGTGCTCCAAAAGCTCGTGCTACCAGATAAACCTGTTGGACTTTAACCTGGTGTTGTGAGACTCCATACTGTGCCCACCCCAGCCCAACACCAGCATCTCCACATCATAACTGAGATGATTGAGATGAATCATAAATGTTGGCCTCATCAGGGATGCTGAGATCCCAAGAATGAGGAAGATGGAAAGCTCCAACGCAGAAGAAACTACAAATGTCATGAATGTAGCCCCGTCTACCACGCAAACCAGCTTCCCATCCATTGACTCTGCGTACAAAGCAGCCAGCTTGATTAAGGACCACAAGCACCCTAAATATTCTCTCTTCCACCTTCTTTTGTCGGGAAAAAGATACAAAAGTCTGAGGTCACGTACCAACCGACTCAAGAACAGTTTCTTCCCTGCTGCTGTCAGACTTTTGAATGGACTTACCTCACACTAAGTTGATCTTTCTCGACACACTAGTTGTGACTGGAACACTACATTCTCCACTCTCTCATTTCCTTCTCAATGAACGGTATGCTTTACAACACGCAAGAAACAATGCTTTTTATTATATGTTAATATATGTGACAATAATAAATCAAATCAAATTAAAGGTTTTATCCATTTCTCTTATATAGAACATAGAACATTACAGCGCAGTCAAGACCCTTCAGCCCTTGATGTTGTGCTGACCTGTGAAACCAATCTAAAGCCCGTCTAACCTACACTATTCCAATATCATCCATATGTTTATCCAATGACCATTTAAATGCCCTTAATTTTGGCGAATCCACTACTGCTGCAGGCAGGGCATTTCACCCCCTTATTACTCTCCGAGTAAAGAACCTACCTCTGACATCTGTCCTGTATCTATCACCCCTCAATTTAAAGCTATGTCCCCTCATATTAGCCATCACCATCTGAGAAAAAAGGCTCTCACTATCCACCCTATCTAATCCTCTGATCATCTTGTATGCCTCAATTAGGTCACCTCTTAACCTTCTTCTCTCTAACAAAAACAACCTCAAGTCCCTCAGCCTTTCCTCATAAGACCTTCCCACCATACCAGGCAACATCCTGGTAAACCTCCTCTGCACCCTTTCCAATGCCTCCACATCCTTACTATAATGCGGCGACCAGAACTGTACGCAATACTCCAAGTGCGGCCGCACCAGAGTTTTGTACAGTTGTAACATGACCTCACGGCTCCGAAATTCAATCCCTCTACCAATAAAAGCTAACACACTGTACGCCTTCTTAACAACCTTATCAACCTGGGTGCCAACTTTCAGGGATCTATGCACATGGACACTGAGATCTTTCTGCTCATCCACACTACCAAGTATCTTACTTACCATTAGTCCAGTACTCTGTATTCCTGTTACTCGTTCCAAAGTGAATCACTTCACACTTTTCCACATTAAACTCCATTTGCCACCTCTCAGCCCAGCTCTGCAGCTTATCTATGTCCCTCTGTAACCTGTAACATCCTTCCACACTGTCCACAACTCCACCAACTTGAGTGTCATCCACAAATTTACTAACCCATCATTCTACACCCTCATCCAGGTCCTAAAACAGATCCTTGCGGTACACCACTAGTAACTGAACTCCAGGATGAATATTCCCCATCAACCACCACTCTCTGTCTTCTTAATTTCTGATCCAAACTGCTAAATCACCCTCAATCCCATGTCTCTGTATTTTCTGCAAAAGCTTACCATGGGGAACCTTACCAAATGCTTTACTGAAATCCATGTACACCATGTCAACTGCTTTACCCTCATCCACCTCTTTGGTCACCTTCTCAAAGAATTCAGTAAGGTTTGTGAGGCACGACCTATCCTTCACAAAACCGTGTTGACTATCCTTAAATTATTCCTTTCTAGATGATTATAAATCTTATCTCTTATAATCCTTTCCAAAACTTTGTCCACAACAGAAGTAAGGCTCACTGCTCTAATTACCAGGGTTGTTTCTACTCCCCTTCTTGAACAAGGAGACGACATTTGCTATCCTCCAGTCTTACGGCACTATTCCTGTAGACAATGATGACCTAAAGATCAAAGCCAAAGGCTCTGCAATCTCCTCCCTAGCCTCCCAGAAAATCCTAGGATAAATCCCATCAGGCCCAGGGGACTTACCTATTTTCATACTTTCTAGAACTGCTAACACCTCAATCTGTCTAATCTAATAGCCTAGATGAGAATCCCTGGAGTTAATGCCCTGTGTTCTCGGTACTGATACACACAACTACACAGGGAGATTATGGGATGACATTAATAAATTTTCTATTTCTTATTTTCTGATTATGAGAAGAATTGAGGAATATCCGGGGTAGTATAGGAAGGTGGAACAGAGAAAGAAAATCAGCCACAATGATGTTGAGGCTCGAGGGGTTGACTGGCCTACACCCACTCCTATTTCACATGTTCTTTATAATACGGGCTGTGGGTATTAGACTTCATTGAGATGGTGACAAAATAACTCTGGGTTAAGGTTGTTCTGGGAGCTAACAGTACATTCCTCCTCATGTGGAGAATCCCAATAATCCATTCTGTGTGGTTAGGATTCCAGCGGAGAACTGGGAACTCAGAAATTCCCACCCATAATCTTGAATCTTTTACGGGAAAGACACAGTGGTTAGCACGGCTGCCTCACAGCGCCAAGAACCTGGGTTTGATTCGGAGTCTGCACATTCTCCCCATGTCTGTGTGGGTTTCCTCCGGCCGCTCCGGTTTCCTCCCACAGTCCAAAAGACACGCTGGTAAAGTGCATTGGCCGTGCTAAATTCTCCCTCAGTGTCCCCAGACAGGTGCAGGAGTGTGGTGACTAGAGGATTTTCGCAGCAGCTGCTTTGCAGTGTTAATGTAAGCCTACTTGTGACACTAATAAATAAACTTAACATGACCTCAAGTGAATTCAGTGAACGAATGGTTGCCTTAGCTGTTGGGATGCACTGGGCTCTAAAGGGTTAAAACCTCCTTTCCTGTTCTTTATTTTGTAAATCCATCTCATTAAATATTGAATTGTCCAAGTGAATCTGATAGTCCTGCAGAGAGAGGGAGGTTCGAGTTCAGCCACACAGATCAAATATTTACAAAGAGATTGGATCCCGTCAGACACCTCAACACCTTTGAAATTTCATCAAATATAAAACAGCAGAAACAGCTCACATCGGTTTAGAGCGTGGTTATTACTGAGAAAGGAAACAAATTACTGAAACTTTTAATCATATATTCATCAGGATAAACACAAGAATACCAAATTTCAAACAATCATTACAATTTATACTACACAAGAAAAGATGCTGATTGGTTGGCAAATGATGGGTGCAAAATGAAAAGAAATCGAAAGATGTGCAGAGCGGGTTTGGGTGGAGTCAGTGACGGCGGGTGTGTAACCAGGAGAGTTGACTTTAAAATTTTTAGCAAGAAAACCAGAGGAATTCTGGTTGCCACACTGCAGAAGGACTGGAAGCTTTGCAGAGAGTGCAAAGAAGGTTCACCAGGATGTTGCCTGGTCTGGAGGGTGTTGGCTATGAGGAGAGGTTGGATAAACTCAGGTGGTTTTCACTGGAAAGACAGAGGCTGAGGGGAGACCGGATAGAGGTCTACAAAATTATAAGAGGCAGAGACAGGGTGGACAGGCAGAGGCTTTCTCCCAGGGTGGAAGTGTCAATTACACGGGGGGGCACAGGTTTAAGGTTAGAGGGGGTAAGTTTAGGGGAGATGTGCGGGGAAAGTTTTTCACACAGAGAGTGGTGGGTGTTGAGAACACACTGCCAGAGGAGATGGTGGAAGCAGGCACATTAGCAATGTTCAAGGCGTACCTTGACAGAACATGAATGAGAGGAACAGAGAGATAAAAACCGCGTATGGACAATAAGTAGCGAGTCTAAATAAGGATTAGAAATTGGTGCAGGATTGGTGATACTCCGATTTCCTCTCACAGCCCAAAGATGTACAGCTGAGGTTGATTGATGATGTTAAATTACCCCTTAGTGTCCCAGAGTGTGTCCATCAAAAGGAAAACTTATCCATGCTGTTTAATTGGATTTATTATTGTCACATGTATTAACATACAGTGAAGTATTGTTTCTTGCACACTATACAGACAAAACATACCTTTCATAGAGAAGAAAATGAGAGAGTGCAGAACAGCTAGGGTGTAGAGAAAGATCAACTTATTGTAAGGTAGGTCCATTCAAAAATCTGACAGCAGCAGGGAAGAAGCTGTTCTTGAGTCGGTTGGTACATGACCTCAGACTTTTGTATCTTTTTCCTGATGGAAGAAGGTGGAAGAGAGAATGTCCGGGGTTCGTGGGGTCCTTAATTATGCTGGCTGCTTTGCAAGGCAGCGGGAAGTGTAGACAGAGTCAATGGATGGGAGGCTGGTTTGTGTGATGGATTGGGCTACATTCATGATCTTTCGTAGTTCCTTGCATCTTGGGTAGAGCAGGAGCCCAGACCGAGCTGTGATACAAAAGAATGCTTTCTGTGGGGCATCTGTAAAAGTTGGTGAGAGTCGTAGCGGACATGTCAAATTTCCTTAGTCTTCTGAGAAAGTAGAGGCGTTGGTGGGGCTTTCTTAACTATAGTGTCAGCATGGGGGGGACCAGGACAGGTTGTTGGTGATCTGGACACATAAAAACTTGAAGCTCTTGACCCTTTCTACTTCATCCCCACTAATGTAGACAGGGGCATATTCTCCTTTATGCGTCCTGAAGTCAATGACAATCTCCTTTGTTTTGTTGACATTGAGGGAGAGATTATTGTTGCCGCACCAGTTCACCAGATTCTCTATCTCATTCCTGCACTGAGCCCCATCATTGTTTGAGATCTGCCCCATTACAGTGGTGTCGTCAGCAAACTTTGATGTCACATGATGTGACATGGCCATCCTTAGCCAGAAAGCAGGACCTAGAAGGAAGAAAGGATGTCACCAGACACAGAGAAGACAGACATTGAAGATACTGCTGCAACAAATAAAGGAGAGCTGCAGTAGTGGAAGAACAGAGAAGGCACATTTACAGGGAGCTGAGAATCAAATATAATTATAAGTTATAGGGGGATTAGCAGGGTAAATAGATGGGGTTACAGGGATAGGCATGGATGGGATGATCTGTCAGAGGGTCAGTGCAGACCCGATGGGCTGAATGGCCTCCTTCTGCATTGTAGGGATTCTTTGATGATTCTGCAGGAGTCCCTCAGGGTTAGTGTCCTAGGCCCAACCAGCTTCAGCTGCTTCATCAATGACCTTCCTTCCAAAGGTCAGAAGTAAGGATGTTTGCTGATGATTGCACAGTGTTCAGCACCATTCGCAATTCCTCGGATACTGAAGCAGTCCCTGTCCAAATGCAGCGAGACCTGGACAATATCCAGGTTCGGGCTGATAAATGGCAAATAACATTCGTGCCACGCAAATGCCAGATAATGACCATCACCAACAAGAGAGAATCTAACCATCGCCCCTCTACATTCAATGGCATGACCATCGCTGAATCCCCCATTACCAACATCCTGGGGGTTACCATTGACCAGAAACTGAACTGGACCAACCATATAAACACTGTGGCTACCAGAGTGGGTCAGAGGCTGGGAATCCGGTGGTGAATAACTCACCTCCTGACTCCCCAAACCTGTCCACCATCTGCAAGATACAATTTAAAAGCGTGATAGGTTACTCTGCACTTGCCTGGATTGGTGCTGTTCCAACAACACTCGAGAAGCTTGACGCCATCCAGGACAAAGCAGTTCACTTGGTTGCTACCCCTTTCCATAAGCATTCACTCCTTCCAGCACCAATGCACAGCGGCAGCCGTGTGTATCACCTACAAGATGCACTGCAGGAACTCAGCAAGTCTCCTTTGGCAGCATCTTCCAAACTCACCACCGCTGCCAATCTAGAAGGACAAAGGGCAGCAGACCATACCAGCTGGGAGTTTCCCTCCAAACTCACTCGCCACCCTGCTTTGGAAATATAACATTGTTGCTGGGTCAAAATCCAGGAACACCTTCCCTAACAGCATGGTGGGTGTACCTACACCACATGGACTGCAGCATTTCAAGGAGACAGCTCACCACCACCTTCTCAAGGGCAATTAGGGATGGGCAATAAATGCTGGCATTGCCAGTTACGTTCACAGCCCGGGAATGAATTCAAAAAATCAGCATTTTTGATTACCCGCTCTGCGGTAACTGGAATAATCTCAGAATTAATAGTGTTGAAAAAAATAAGGAACTGCATTTTGCAGCGAGAGACGGTCCGAGAGAGCAGTTTTGGGCGCCGCACCTGCGCAAAGATATTTTGGCCTTGGAGGGAGTGCAGAGGAGGTTTACTAGGCTGATACCGGAGTTGAGGGGATTGAGCTATGAGGAGAGGCTGAATAAACTAGGCTTGTACTCGTTAGAGTTTAGAAGAATGAGGGGAGATCTCATTGAGACGTATAAGATGATGAATGGGATGGATAGGATAGAGGTGGAGAGACTCTTCCCACTCAAAAAAGACAGTAGGACTAGGGGGCACAGCCTCAAGATAAAGGGGGGGCGGTTTAGAACGGAGTTGAGGAGGAACTTCTTCACTCAAAGGGTGGTGAATCTCTGGAATTCTCTGCCCGTTGAAGTGGTGGAGGCTGCCTCGCTAAATATTTTTAAGAAGCTGGTTGATGGGTTTTTGATAAGAGAGGGGATTAAGGGTTATGGGGAGAGGGCGAGAATGTGGAACTGAGCCACGACAGATCAGCCATGATCTTATTGAATGGCGGGGCAGGCTCGAAGGGCTAGATGGCCTACTCCTGCTCCTATTTCTTATGTTCTTATGTTCTTATGAGTTCCAACGGTGGGACTGAGGGTGAAACAGTGGTTTGCAACAGTAGTTGCGCAATGTCGATGTGTTCCTACACTGGGGAAATTATTGCTTAACATTAAACCAAAATGCGACAACATCAAAGAAAAAAAAACTGTTCAAATCCATTCAGAAATATCAAATAAAACTCTGGGCAAATATCCAAAAGAGAAAGTGATTCAGCTGCCCTTTTCTGCACTTTCTCCATTTGAACTTGTTTCACGCGGATGATCACTGAACAGATTGGGGTATTTGATGTGTTGTTTCAGTTTAGAAAAACACACACAACATTTCAGTTTGACTACAAAGGATACTTTTGATTTTTGTTTTAAGAAATTAGTGTGAAATAAATATGAAAAAGTTTATTGTATGAATTTGTCCAAAATACAAATTACTGTCTCTTTTAAGAGCTAAACTACATTGAAGATAATTGACAAAGGAACCAGAGGGAGAGATAAAGAACATTATTTTAACACAGCCAGTTGTTGTGATCAGCAAGGGCAATGGAAGCAGATTCAATCATAACTTTCAAAAGGAAATCAGATAATTAGTTTTTTATTTTGTGGGACACGGGTGTTGCTGGTTGGCCAGTATTTATTGCCCATCCCTAGATGCCCGAAGGCAGCTGAGACTCAACCCCATTGCTGTGGCTCTGGAGTCACATGTAGGCCAGACCGGGGTAAGGATGGCAGATTTCCTTCCCTAAAGGACATTAGTGAACCGGATGGGTTTTTCTGACAATCGGCAACGGTTTCATGGTCATCAGTGGATTCTTAATTACAGATGTTTTTGAGGCGATGGTCTAGTGATATTATGAGTAGACTATTAATCCAGAAACTCAGTTAATGTTCTGGGGATCCGAGTTCGAATCCCGCCACAACAGATGGTGGAATTTGAATTCCGTTTATAAAATCTGGAATTAAGAATCTACAGTTAACCGTGAAACCATTGTCCATTGTTGTAAAAACCCATCCGGTTCACTAATGTCCTTTAGGGGAGGAAATCTGCCGTCCTTACACGGTCTGGCCTACATGTAACCAGAGCCACAGCAATGTGGTTGACTCTCAACTGCCCTCCAGGGGCAACTAGGGATGGGCAATAAATACTGGCCAATCAGCAACGCCCGTGTCCCATGAACAAAATAATAATGGATTCAAATTCCACCATCTGTCGTGGGGGGGGGTTCGAACCCGGATCCCCAGAACATTCACCGAGTTTCTGGATTAATAGTTTCGTGATAATACCACCTGGCCATCACCTTCCTTTTGGATGGTTTTAAAAGGCAGGGACAGATGGGAAAAGAGCAGGGGGATGGACCAATTAGATAGATCTGTCTGAGAGTCAGTCTAGGTGTGATGGGCCGAATGATTTCCTTCTGTGTTATATAAACAATGATTCTAAATCTCCTTCTAGAATCGTATCCCCAGCCTGACTGTTACCAGCTGCTGTTCACCAAATCCTGCAGTCAGGACTGCAAGCTTGGTGGAGTCGAACTTGCGACAAACTTGTATCATTGTCTTAACAAAAACTGAAATATGGAAAATCGGTTCATTCTCTTCATGATCACTGGTCACTTTCATTCATAAATCCTCTGGATCAACGTGTGACATTGTGGCTGGAGTGTACGTTCCTCACTCAGAGCAGGGACTGACCCTGAGAGGGCTGCGGAGAGGCAGAGAATCCACACACCTCACAAGCCCTGAAGCAGCAGTCCCACCCCCTGGCTGTGACTGCACATTACACTGCAGTGTCCGAGGAGACAGGCAGTCAGGGTGCGTTGGACTGGGGTAAACACAGTAAGACGTCTCACAACACCAGGATAAAGCCAACAGGTTTATTTGGCAGGAAACGCTAGTGGCTTTTGCTATCAAACAAACCTGTTGGGCTTTATCCTGGTGTTGTGAGAATTCTTATGAGGGCAGAGGGCCAGACATTCGTTGCATTTATACAGCGCCTGACACCATAAAGAACTTTACAGTCGGCGATACACTGTGTACTCAATCCTACAGTGTTAGGAACCACGGCAATTCAGTGGCACACAACAAGATCCCACCCATAGCAATGTGATAATGACCAAATATTGAGCCAGAAAACCAGAGAATATTCCTCTGACATTCTTCAAACATAGTAAAAAGTCTGACAACACCAGGTTTTAGTCCAACCGATTTATTTGATAATAGATTCACAAGCTTTTGGGGTTAGTCCCTTCATCAGGTGAATGGAGAGTTCTGGCCTCAGACAGAGCGTATAAAGCACGGACAGTTTAGAGATTACTGATTAGAATGCGAATCCTTACACCTAACCTGCTGTTCAAGACCTGAAGTGGCCGACAATGTGAGTGGAAGGAGCACTGATCACAGGTTACAGAGATGTGTATTATCTCCAGACAGTACAGTAAGTGAGGTTTTGCAAACCCAGGCAAGTCACGGGGGTTACAGATAGTGCAACATGAACCCAAGATCCCTGTTGAGACCGTCCTTCCGCATACATGAGGACGATCTCAACAGGGATCTTGGGTTCATGTCGCACTATCTGTAACCCCCGTGACTTGCCTGGGTTTGCAAAACCTCACTTACTGTACTGTCTGGAAACAATACACATCTCTTTAACCTGTGATCAGTGCTCCTTCCACTCACATTATCAGCCACTTCAGGTCTTGAACAGCAGGTTAGGTGTAAGGATTCGCATTCTAATCAGTAATCTCTAAACTGTCTGTGCTTTATATGCTCTGTCTGAGGCCAGAACTCTCCATTCACCTGACGAAGAGGGAAACCTCGAAAGCTTGTGAATCTATTATCAAATAAATCGGTTGGACTAAAACCTGGTGTTGTCAGACTTTTTACTGTGTTTACGCCAGTCCAACGCCGGCATACCCACATCATTCTTCAAACATCCCAGAACATGTTTTACACTCACCTGATACTGTTTAATGACTCATTCGCAAGGTATCACCTCCCACAGTGTGGCACTCCCTCAGTGCTGATCCTCTGACAGTGCGGCACTCCCTCAGTGCCGAGCCTCTGACAGTGCGGCACTCCCTCAGTACTGACCCTCTGACAGTGCGGCACTCCCTCAGTGCCGAGCCTCTGACAGTGCGGCACTCCCTCAGCACTGACCCTCTGACAGTGCGGCACTCCCTCAGCACTGACCCTCTGACAGTGCGGCGCTCCCTCAGCACTGACCCTCTGACAGTGCGGCGCTCCCTCAGCACTGACCCTCTGACAGTGCGGCGCTCCCTCAGCACTGACCCTCTGACAGTGCGGCGCTCCCTCAGCACTGACCCTCTGACAGTGCGGCACTCCCTCAGCACTGACCCTCTGACAGTGCGGCGCTCCCTCAGCACTGACCCTCTGACAGTGCGGCGCTCCCTCAGCACTGACCCTCTGACAGTGCGGCACTCCCTCAGCACTGACCCTCTGACAGTGCGGCGCTCCCTCAGCACTGACCCTCTGACAGTGCGGCGCTCCCTCAGCACTGACCCTCTGACAGTGCGGCGCTCCCTCAGCACTGACCCTCTGACAGTGCGGCACTCCCTCAGTACTGACCCTCTGACAGTGCGGCACTCCCTCAGTACTGACCCTCTGACAGTGCGGCGCTCCCTCAGCACTGACCCTCTGACAGTGCGGCGCTCCCTCAGCACTGACCCTCTGACAGTGCGGCACTCCCTCAGCACTGACCCTCTGACAGTGCGGCAGTGTCCTGAGGTTCGGAGTTAGTGCTGCGAATTAAAGGAAACATCCCAGCATTTTAAGGATTATAAATGTCTCGATTTTAATTCCACATCCGAGGTATATACAATGAAATTTGCAAAGCACATTCTTAAATTAATAAGGATATAATATACAAAGCTTCTCTGCACAAACTGCTGAGAGATATAAACACTTAGAAGCAAAAAAAGCAAGAAAAGATCCTGTCAGATTGGAACTAATTGAAATGGAAAGTTTGGCAATGACTTTTCTCTGGAGTAATGAGCGGCTGGACCTGGGGGGGTGACAGGGCTGAGCCCATAGCTCTGGTTCAGAGCTTCTCACTGCACACAGACTGCACAATCAGCTCCTTGGAAGAGCTGCCCCCCTGCATCCCCCCCCCCCACCCCACCGCCCCATCCCCACACAGCCCAAACTGCCCCCCCACTACCCCCCAACGCCTTTCCAATTCCCACCGCAATCTGCTCCCAGGGTCTCTAACAGCAAAACCGCCCCCCGCCCCGGGGAAAGGAAATCCAGATTCCACTCTGCTTATACTGCTAATTAAAAGAGGGGGGGAAAGGGGGAGAGAGAGAGTGGGGGGGGGGGGGAGAGAGAGAAAGAGTGTGGGGGGAGAGAGAGAGTGGGGGGCGAGAGAGAGAGAGAGTGGGGGGGCGAGAGAGAGAGAGAGTGGGGGGGGAGAGAGAGAGTGGGGGGGGGAGAGAGAGAGTGGGAGGAGAGAAGAGAGAGTGGGGGAAAGAGAGAGAGAGTGGGGGGAGCAGTGGGGGGAGGAGAGAGAGAGAGAGTGGGGGGGGAGAGAGAGAGAGTGGGGGGGAGAGAGAGAGAGAGTGGGGGGGAGAGAGAGAGAGAGGGGGGGGGGGAGAGAGAGTGGGGGGGGGGAGAGAGAGAGTGGGGAGGAGAGAGAGAGAGTGGGGGGGAGAGAGAGAGAGAGAGTGGGGGGGAGAGAGAAAGAGAGTGGGGGAGAGAGAGAGAGTGGGGGGGAGAGAGAGAGAGAGTGGGGGGGAGAGAGAGAGAGAGTGGGGGGGGAGAGAGAAAGAGAGTGGGGGAGAGAGAGAGAGTGGGGGGGAGACAGAGAGAGAGTGGGGGGAAAGAGAGAGAGAGTGGGGGGAAAGAGGAGAGAGTGGGGGGGAGACAGTGGGGGGAGGAGAGAGAGAGAGAGTGGGGGGGAGAGAGAGAAGTGGGGGGGAGAGAGAGAGTGGGGGGGAGAGAGAGAGAGAGTGGGGGGGAGAGAGAGAGAGAGTGGGGGGGAGAGAGAGAGAGAGTGGGGGGGAGAGGAGAGAGAGAGTGGGGGGGAGAGAGAGAGAGAGTGGGGGGGAGAGAGAGAGAGAGTGGGGGGGGGAGAGAGAGAAGAGTGTGGGGAGAGAGAGAGGGGGGGCGAGAGAGAGAGAGAGTGGGGGGGGGGAGAGAGAGTGGGGGGGGGAGAGAGAGTGGGGAGGAGAGAGAGAGAGTGGGGGGAGACAGAGGAGAGTGGGGGGAAAGAGAGAGAGAGTGGGGGGAAGAGAGAGAGAGTGGGGGGGGAGACAGTGGGGGGAGGAGAGAGAGAGAGAGTGGGGGGGAGAGAGAGAGAGTGGGGGGGAGAGAGAGAGAGTGGGGGGGGAGAGAGAGAGAGAGTGGGGGGGAGAGAGAGAGAGAGTGGGGGGGAGAGAGAGAGAGAGAGTGGGGGGAGAGAGAGAGAGAGTGGGGGGGAGAGAGAGAGAGAGTGGGGGGAGAGAGAGAGAGAGAGGGGGGGAGAGAGAGAGTGGGGGGGAGAGAGAGAGAGAGTGGGGGGGAGAGAGAAAGAGAGTGGGGGGAGAGAGAAAGAGAGTGGGGGAGAGAGAGAGAGTGGGGGGGAGAGAGAGAGAGTGGGGGGGAGAGAGAGAGAGAGAGTGGGGGGGGAGAGAGAGAGTGGGGGGAGAGAGAGAGAGAGAGTGGGGGAGAGAGAGAGAGAGAGTGGGGGAGAGAGAGAGAGAGTGGGGGGAGAGAGAGAGAGTGGGGGGGAGAGAGAGAGAGAGTGGGGGAGAGAGAGAGTGGGGGAGAGAGAGAGTGGGGGGGAGAGAGAGGTGGGGAGTGAGAGTGGGGGGGGAGAGAGAGTGGGGGGGGAGTGAGAGTGGGGGGGGAGAGAGAGTGGGGGGCGAGAGAAGTGGGGGCGAGAGAGAGTGGGGGGGCGAGAGAGAGTGGGGGGCGAGAGAGAGTGGGGGGCGAGAGGAGTGGGGGGGAGAGAGAGTGGGGGGGGGAGAGAGAGGGGGGGGGGAGAGAGAGTGGGGGGGAGAGAGAGTGAGGGGGGGAGAGAGAGTGGGGAGAGAGAGAGAGAGTGGGGGAGAGAGAGAGTGGGGGGGAGAGAGAGTGGGGGGGGGAGAGAGAGTGGGGGAGAGAGAGAGAGTGGGGGAGAGAGAGAGAGTGGGGGAGAGAGACAGAGAGTGGGGAGAGAGAGTGGCGGGGGGGGGGGGGGGGGGAATGGAAAAAAAGTCCCGATCCCACTCCACTTATTTTGCTGATCAAAAGGGGGGGTGAGGGTGAGAATGAGGGGGAAGGGGGGGAATGAGGGGGAAGGGGGGAATGAGGGGGAAGGGGGGGTGAGGGTGAGGGAGAGAAAGTGTAACAAGGCTGGTTAAAACAACTTTCCTGAAGTAAATGTGGAGTTTATTTTTTGGCCATTTTAAACCAGATGGAGTTGGTAACTGTCTGAAACTGTGGGGGCCCCCGGCTCCCTGACCCTCCCATTTACATTCACCTTTCATTCCCAGATTCCTGGATACACCTGGGAAGTTGGCGAGTTTACAGCAGGAATTCCAGTGGCCTCGGCAAAAGGTCCAGATCAGAGGCAGGTGTGGGGGAAAATATGGAGAGTTTCAGAACATCGAAAGATCATCACCAAGGCATCAGGGTTAATATCGCAAACCCATTTTTGACGGAGGAAAATGAGTGTTTACAGAAGGAAAGGTTCTTTCAACATTCAGGAGTGTAGCTTGGCACGGTAACAAAGGCATTGCATACAATCTTTCACAGTCACTGGAAGAATAGATCAAACAGCAATGGCAGCCTGACATCATCGTAAATATCCTGGCTGCGGCAAATCTCCTGATATTACTGAAGCCAAACAATGAGCTAATGCTTCAGAAAGCAGCCAAAGCCAAGGGCAGCACCATCATCAGCTTACCAATACATGTAAGGCAAAAAGCTGGGGCCTGGACACACCAGGGAAACCATAGCAACAGAACTGGGGTCTAAACACACTGGGGGAAACCATAGCAACAGAACTGGGGTCTGGACACACTGGGGGAAACCATAGCAACAGAACTGGGGTCTGGACACACTGGGGGAAACCATAGCAACAGAACGGGGGTCTAAACACACCAGGGAAACCATAGCAACAGAACTGGGGTCTGGACACACTGGGGGAAACCATAGCAACAGAATTGGGGTCTGGACACACTGGGGGAAACCATAGCAACAGAACGGGGGTCTAAACACACCAGGGAAACCATAGCAACAGAACTGGGGCCTAGACTGATAATAACCAGACAGTGAGTCAAAAGAAAGTTCCAGGTCCCATCTTAGCTCACATCAAGTTAGCTGATACAAGCAGAGATGGCGTTGAAGGTTCTCAAAGGGATTTTGGTGTCTATACAAAATTGAGGGAGACAGAAAGTAGGCATGCAAGGGGATGGAACAGTGACTCAGTACGAAACACCCCATGACTGAATATCCAGCTTGCACGATGATTGTCAATCTGGAGAAACAGGGCAGAGAAAGATTTTATACAAAGGTAAAGAAAGGCCTTTGGCCTGTTCCAGAAAGGAACTGGGAATATTCAGCCATTTCTCTGAGCGAAACCCGCTGAGTAACAGCAATTGTGTAAAATATAAAGCAAGCAGGTAGAAATGTTTCCATATGCCCCACTCTTAATTTAAATACACATTATTAGAAAGTTAGAGAATTATAGTATGTGCATTAGGTGATTTTGTGTTTTGTTGTTACCGAAAACATGGCGTAGATACTTTCTCAGATTTCTCGTTAACTTTTGTTGCAGTTTTAATAATTGAGGGGTTTATTAGGGTCACTTCAGAGGGCAGTTAAGAGTCACCCCATTGGTACAGGACTGGAGTTACATATAGACCCAGGTGGGGTAAGGACGGCAGATTTCTTTCTCTAAAGGACATTAGTGAATGAGTTGGGGTTTTGATAATCTGGTGGCTTCAGTCGTTAATTAGTTGAGACGAGCACCTCATTTTTAGGTATCTTTTAATTTCCAAATTAGCCTTGGTGGGATTTGAACTCACGTTCTCTGGAATATTAATCCAGTAAATGATGTACGCTCTGCGCCCCCGGATTAACAGCTTGACACGGTGGGGAGGCAGTGAAGGGGTGAAGTTTAGTAACAGGAACTTAGTAAATAGGAATCCGCAAACGAAAAAAGAACTCCTTCTGGCACAGATTCAAATCAAAGCTTTCAGTGAAGGAGTAATGTGTGTTCATTCCACGCTGTTGGTCTCTCCCACTCCTCCTCCCCGTCCTTCACCATCAGGCCAGGAGCCCCAGCTGAGTCACCTTTGCCGAGAGGAATGAGTGAATGGTAAAAACAATGGTCTTGGGGCAGGACTGCAGATTGAGTTGCTGAAAGAGAGAACGTTTCCACTGATTATTCCCATAGACACAGGCTCGGAGACAAAGTGCGTTTCATTTTGATTCACCGGTGGGACATGGGCTAAACCCTGCGTTTATTGTCCATCCCTAATTGCCCCTTGGTGATGGTGAGCTGCCTTCTCAAACCGCTGCAGTCCCTGTAGGTACACACACACTGCTGTTAGGGAGGCAGTTCCAGGGTTTTGACCCAGCGACAGTGAAGGAACGGCCGATATATTTCCAAATCAGGATGGTGAGTGACTTGGAGGACAGCCTCAGGGAACCTTCTGATTCCCAGATGGTGCAGGGGCGAGGTAGCTTCTTACAAGCTGTGCCCAGTACACCCTCCGATTCCATCTTTTACTCTCCATCTAAGTTTCTAAAACTTAATTCTAACTCTTTTAAACTCTCTAACAACACTTTAATTCAATCTTTTACACCCTGGCTATGGCTATAACACTACATTCTGCACTCTCTCCTTCTCTATGAACAGTATGCTTTGTCTGTATAGCGCACAAGAAACAATACTCTTCACCAATACATGTGACAATAATAAATCCAATCAAAGGTGGTATCTGCTGTTCCTGTCTTTCTAGATGGTAGTGGTCATGGGTTTGGAAGATGCTGTTGAAGGTTCCTGTAGTGCACCTTGTAGATGGTACACACGGCTATAGTTGGTTCACGAGCTACAGTCTCACTGGGGAAGCTGAACTCTGGAGATCGGGATCGTTAGAGATGTTCGCCATTTCACTGAGTGTGTGTGTCTCTGGACAAGACACAGTCTGTGAGTGGGACCCTGGACATCTCAAACACCAGGTTAACCCCCCGATTATCAGTAACTGTCACCACCCCAGGATCTGTGGCAATGGAAAAAGATCATCCAGTAACCACTTTTCTTCAAAAGACCAAATTCCATCTACTTGCACGTGGATTTTACCCAGTTAACTCTGTGGGAAGATTCTGCCACAGAACCACCGCCCCCCCTTGACCCCACCCACCCCACCCTGGGGCGGGGGGCAAAGCAGCTGGGAAATACCTCCTACAGACTTGTATTTATATTGCGCTTGTACTGCCTCAGGCAATCCCATATGAAGTACATTTGATGTGTAATCACTGTAGGAAACAAGGCAGCCAGTTTGTGCACAGCAAGATCCCAGAGACAGGGATCAGATACTGAGCAGTTCACCAGCTTTGCAGCAATGTTGGTCAGGAGTGAATAATTAACCAGGACACTGACTC
Organism: Carcharhinus amblyrhynchos; assembly: GCF_965287045.1. Classification (NCBI taxonomy): domain Eukaryota; kingdom Metazoa; phylum Chordata; class Chondrichthyes; order Carcharhiniformes; family Carcharhinidae; genus Carcharhinus; species Carcharhinus amblyrhynchos. Next base: position 2,332,300 of record NC_137339.1, read on the forward strand.
AGCCCGGCAACTCCCTATCCATTCATCTCCCCAGACCTTTCACATTGGCCCCGTTTAACCTTTCAGAATAGATGGCACTCCCAGTAGTGCGGCACTCCCTCGGCGCTGACCCTCTGACAGTGCGGCACTCCCTCGGCGCTGACCCTCTGACAGTGCGGCACCCCCTCAGCACTGACCCTCTGACAGTGCGGCACTCCCTCAGTACTGACCCTCTGACAGTGTGGCACTCCCTCAGCACTGACCCTCTGACAGTGCGGCGCTCCCTCAGCACTGACCCTCTGACAGTGCGGCACTCCCTCAGCACTGACCCTCTGACAGTGCGGCGCTCCCTCAGCACTGACCCTCCCTCAGTACTGACCCTCTGACAGTGCGGCACTCCCTCAGCACTGACCCTCTGACAGTGCGGCACTCCCTCAGCACTGACCCTCTGACAGTGTGGCACTCCCTCAGCACTGACCCTCTGACAGTGTGGCACTCCCTCAGCACTGACCCTCTGACAGTGTGGCACTGGGGTTATCTCTGATAATGTCTCTCTGATTTCTCTGACCCTCCTGCTTGGTCACTGGATGAAGGATAGCTGATGTGTGGTAACACTGCCACCTGCTGGCACTGGTCTGAGTAAATGTATCGGCCGTTCCTTCACTGTCACTGGGTCAACATCCTGGAACTCCCTCCCTAACAGCACTGTGGGTGTACCTACACAAAGACTGCAGTGGTTCAAGGCTGCAGCCCACCACCACCTCCTCAAGGGGCAATTAGGAAAGGGCAAAGAAAGCTGCCCTCGCCAGCGACACCAAAACCCTCAGCAAATAAACATTAACAATATTCTGATTTAAAAGACTGGTTTGGGACTGGAGTCACATTTTGGCCCAGATAATTCCCAGATTTTATTTTACAACAATTTAAACTTGCAGCCTGTCCCGGTGGAACCCGGACTCTCGTCCTCTGTCCAGTCGCACGACCACTAAACCGTGCCTCAGCTTCTGGTTTTCTGCGTAGAACCAAAGTACTCACAATCTCACCCTCGGGTCCCCCAAAGTCCAGGTACAGCACTTTGACACCATCATCTGAGGACATGCGTAGCTTCTCAAAGGGCTGACTCAGGAGGATCTTGGATCTGCCCACCTCAGGCACGTCCTGGCTGATGGTGAACCCCTTGTCTAGGTGCACAGCCAGTTTGCAATCCTGCCCATTCCAGGTGCAAGCTGCAGCGAGAACAACAAATACAGAAACTATTGGCCCAGAGAGGCTCTCAAACACACCCGGATGTTTCTCAGACACGGCACAGGATGTCTTCTCAGGGTATTTATTTGGTCTGGAGGATAAAGTGATGGTGGGAGAGTGGAGCAGGGCCTGAAGGGATTTGAATACAAGAATATCAGCGCAGGAGCAGACCACCGGAATCTGTGAGCCTGTTCCGCCGTTCAGTATCTTTAACACTGACCACCAGGCAGGTGTGTGGCTTCCCCTGGTCAGAAAAGCAATAAAAACCCACACAGTTCCGTTAGTGAGCGTTAGAGGGATTGGGTGTCTCCATACAAGAAACACAGGAGGTAATGACTAAGGCGTATGTACAATGGGGTTAGAGTGCTGGAATAAAGAATTCTTGCTACAACAGTACAGGGTGTAGTCAAGACCACATTTTGGAATGCTGTGTGTGGTTCTGGTTTCCATATTTAAGGAATATTTGTATTGGAATACAGCAAAGGTTCACTAACATTGCCCGAGCTGCCCGTGATGAGAGATTGAGTAAATTGGGGTTATATTCTCATAGAATCCCTACACTGCAGAAGGAAGACATTTGGCCAATTTAGCATTTAACCTAACCCACAAATCTCTAGACTGAGAGAGGAAACCGGAGCACCCGGAGGAAACCCACACAGACACGGGGAGAATGTGCAGACTCCACACAGACAGTGACCCAAGCCTGGAATCGAACCCGGGTCCCTGGCGCTGTGAACCAGCAGTGCTAACCCACGGTGCCACTCTATGCTCCTTAGTGCCCAAAGATGTGCAGCTAAGGTGGATTGGCCATGCTAAATGCACAGGGATAGGGTGAGGGGAGGGGTGGGGGGGAGGGGGTGGGGTTGCTTCTTCAGAGGGTCAGCACAGACTTGATGGGCCAAGTGACTGCGCTGTTGGGATCTCACTGAAAGCTGTGGCATTGTGAAGGGGCTTGACGGAGGTTGCTTCCACTGGCTGGGGAATGGGGAACACGGCTCTAAGAGGAAAGGTCACTCACCCGTGACAACCTCCTGAATCAGCTCCGCCGCGCTGTGGCAACCATCAACCAACAGCCGGGTCCACGTCGACAGGTCCAGGTGGATCTCAGCAGAGAACAGGTGAGTCTCCACTCCGTGCGGAGTGCCTGCCCTCAGGACAAAGGACAGGTTGGAATTATCAGCCAGTAGAGAGCCTTTGACAGGGCCAGAGTGAACCAGCCTGAAAAACAAGACATCTACATTCACCCTCTCCATCCACTGGCACCAAGCCCTGTCTCACACCCAATCCAGAGCTGCCCCCAGGTACCGTGGGGCTGTCCAATGTCCAACACCAAAATTACAGAATAAACATTGTCCAATCACTACCTGGGGGGGGGGGGAATGGCCTCCAGGGTGTGAGTGGATGATGTTTGGAGTAGTTTTGAGTTGGGAGATACCTGAGTAAGTGGTTGTGTACAATTCAATGAGGGGTAATCAGACGGGGGGAGGAGTCACACCTAAAAAGACCATGGTACACCTCCAGTTCCCAAAACCCCTGGTGCTGTATCCAACCGGAAATCTGTCCCACCACCAAAACAGCCAACTTCCATCTCCATAAAATCACCAAAACCACCCCATCTCATCCAATCTCACACTGGTGAGACCTCGAGACTTGACTATTCCAATGCTCTCCTGGCTGGTCTCCAAATTCCCAGTCTTTTCAGCCTTTCTAAAACCTCCTCCTTCTCGATTGTAATTTTTTCCAGTGCACCAGTTACCTCCTGGGCCTGGGTGGCACCTTCTTCCTTTGTAAATCATAGAAGAACCACAGAAAGGCAGAAAGAGGCCATTCAGCCCATTGTGTATGCACTGGCCAAGAAGAGAAAAAAAGAGCGATCACTCGCGAATGAGAACGATCGTTACTGGTCATGGCTTGTGTCGGTCCTCGGGTGGCTGACGAACCCAATTCTAGAACCACAGACTTGCCAGGAGTTTCCAGGAGGAGGGTTTGTTCTTTGGATTCCAGATCGCTGCTGTTCCAATCTCAGGCTTCTTTTCGGGGCCTCCTCTTATCACCGACTGTCCTCAAAGAATTGTGTCCCTTTAACCGGGAGGTTTTTCCGAGTAGATCTCTCCTGAGCAAGGCTCTCTCAGGCGCTGACTTCATGTGGCATTTCTTGAGGTGAGCCTTCAGCGTGTCTTTGAAGGACAACCTTTGTCCTCATCTTATTCCGGAGCCTTCCTTGAGCTGGTTGAAGAAGATTGGCTTTGGCCATCGGGTCTCTAACACCCTAAGCACATGGTCGGCCCAAACGAGTTGGTTTCAGGTGATTGTGGCCTGGAAACTGATGCTTTTGGTTCCATCAAAGACGCTGCCATCAGTCTGCGTGTCCTCCCAGGTGACACAGAGAATCGGTCTCAGGCCAGTGCTGATGGTATCTCTCCCGGGCCTTGATGTGGAGTCTGTACACTGTCCAAACTTGAGTGGTGTAGAAGAGTTGGGAAGATGGCTGCCTCTTACACAATCTTGGTGTCAGCACGAAGATCCTCGTCTTTAGGGATCCAAAGGTGGAACTCGTGGACTGGAC
>NC_137339.1:3063689-3121189 GCF_965287045.1 Carcharhinus amblyrhynchos
TTGAGAGTCAACCACGTTGCTGTGGCCCTGGAGTCACATGTAGGCCAGACCGGGTAAGGACAGCAGATTTCCTTCCCTAAAGGACACGAGTGAATATGGCAGATGGTGGAATTTGAGCTCAAAAAAAAATCTGGAATTAAGAATCTACTGATGATCATGAAACCATTGTCGATTGTTGGAAAAACCCATCTGGTTCACTAATCTCCTTTAGAGAAGGAAATCTGCCATTCTTACCCGGTCTGGCCTACATGTGACTCCAGAACCACATGGATGAAAAAATACACAAAAGGCTTTTGCGATAATCAGTGATAGTTGCCACAGTCATCATTCCAAAGACCTGCTTTCAAATCCAGACTTTATGAATTTATATTCCACTATTGGGATTTGAACCCAAGTCCCCAGGTCCCCTCGGTTACCACTCCAGTGACATTACCTCAATCGCCTCGATAAAACCCATTCCCTCTCCCACAGAGAACTGTTACAAGATGTTACTGACTCAGGACTTTGATAAAAATTTTGGTCTCCTTATTTTTTGACTCTACCTTTAATTCAAAACACTTTTCCCAGGGATCTGTACACTGGTGGAAGTCTCCACATAATCACTCTCGTCAAACATTCGACAATTGACGCTCAGGATTATTTCAAGGAACCATGTTCAAGTGCCATCACTAACTATAGGCCCAAACTCAGACCTGAAATCTGATGCTTCCATTTGCAGCACTGAAATCACTTGCTAACATCTCCTGGGCACACCTCACAATGTTCCAATAGATTAGAATGCCTACAGTGCAGAAGAGGCCATTCAGCCCATCTACACTGACTCTCTGATGGTGTATTTTACCCAGTCCCACCTCTCCATCCTATCCCTGTAACCCCACACATTTTCCATGGCTAACCCATCTAACCTATACACCTTGACACTAAGAGGCAAGTTAGCATGGTCAATCCACTTAACCCACACAACCAGGCAGCACGGTGGCACAGTGGTTAGCACCATTGCCTCATAGCTCCAGGGACCCAGTTTCAATTCCCAGCTTAGGTCCAAAGATATGTGGGTTATGTGCATTGGCCGTGCTAAATTGCCCCTTATTATCCCGGGATGCATAAGTTAGAGGGATTATTGGGATAAATATGTGGGGTTATGGGGATAAGGCTTGGGCAGGATTGTGTTTGGTGCAGACCCGATGGGCCAAATGGCCTCCTTCTGCACTGTAGGGTTTCTATGATTTCTGTGATCTTTGGGATGTGGGAGGAAACCGGATCACCCAGAGGAAACCCACGCAGACATTGGGAGAATGTGTAAACACCACACAGTGACCCAAGCCGGAAGTTGAATCCTGTGAGGCAGCAGCGCTAACCCACTGTGCCACCGTGCTGCCCATACGCTGGGCATTTATTTATATTTTCTTCAAGTTTGCTGCTGCTTAATCCTTCATCAATGGTCTTCCGTCATTTTTTATACAAGATGGAATGTATGGCACATAAGCAGCTCTTCAGCCCATGGTCAAGCTTCATCCCATCATTCCTCATCTAATCGTTTCATTATAAACCTCGCACCCCACTCCCTCATTTACTCTCCTGCTTCCTCTGAGATGGTTAATATTGTTTGTTCATGGGGTTTGTGAAGAGGCTCTCGAGGTGAATAACAATGGACACGGTGTCCTTGATTGAGACAGGAACTTCCAATATGAGATAGATGTGATTTTTGGGAACTAAAGCTGTGTGTGGTAGTTTGCACAAGTGCTCTGAGGCTCTCCCCTGGGTCAGCAGTCCTTCCGTCTACACAAGGTGATGGACATCCAGCTGGTCATCCATGTCAGATGGCGTGTCATGTGACTACACCTTTGCTGATGGTTGAAGCAGCCAATGATTGAGAGGCAGGTTCTTGCACACGTGCAGCGTGTGAAGCTGCCAGGCGTTGCTATTCTTGGTGGTTGCCCAGCCCCAGGTCATCATGGGAGTGAAGGTCAGCCCTCAGGAGGACTCTCCAGCTCCCCCCATTGTCAGCTGGCGAGGCCCGGGTGTGATAATCCATGTTTAGGGCCTTCACTTTACACTTGCAAGAACCATTGAAGCAGGGCCTTTGGAGCCTCACTGATTGCCTGGCTCCAGCTGACTCAGTTTACACAATCTTTGGTTATGTGTGTGTTTGCCCTGCCCCAGTAAAGCTGCCTCATTAACAATCCCTTCGAGAGGAGTGGCAGGTCTGTGATTCTACCCGACTAATAATGTGGCAGATAACAGGCAGAATTTTATGGCTCGCTCAACCCAAAACTAGAATGTCCCATCCGAGGTCAAAGGACCTGTCCATTGTCCACCCCTTGTCCACTACAATACCCATGACAGGCTGGACGGTAACATTCCAGCCAATGTGTCACACACAGGGAAAATTGAAATTATTCGGCTCAGCTTCCCTCAGCACTGACCCTCTGACAGTGCGGCACTCCCTCAGCACTGACCCTCTGACAGTGCAGCATTCCCTCAGCACTGACCCTCTGACAGTGCGCCACTCCCTCAGTCTAAGTTAAGTGCAGAAGTTGGTGAAATGAGGGACAGTGTGAAGCATAAACACCAGCTTGGAGTAGTTGGAACAAATAGCTTTTACATGATAGGAATAGACTGTGGAAATGTGGGGTTTATTTAACCTTTGCTGGTTTTGTATGGGAGGATCTTTGTGAGGAAGTGAGCTCAATCTTCACTCCAGGAGACTGCAGGACCACAAGGCTCACACAGAAACTTCCTGTTGTTTCCCATCTGTTGGCAGTTGTCTGCTCTCCAGCCTGACCATTGACCTTTATTGAAGATTAAACTGATTAAATATTTAATTCTAAAGCATTTATTAATTCATTTTTCAGTCCTGCTCTTCAAATGCAGATATCAGTTCTCCACCCGAAAGCACTTTCCCCTCTTTCCTTCAGTCAAAATCAAGACTTATCACAGGAGTTCCTGTTCCAACTGGGAATTGCCCACATTCCAGCATTGCTTGGAGTTGAATATTAGCCTCCAGTATCCTCCAAACTGACCAGGAAGAAAATCCCAAGGCATTCAAACATTGAACCTTCTCTTTAAACATTGCTTATTAACAATAAAAATATTGCAGGCACAAGGAAAAGCTCTTTGATCGATAGTCAAAACCGTCAAGTTGGTTATTAAACTCTGATGTCGGAATTCTAATGCCTGCCATGGGAATCAGAGCAGGCGAGGGACGGAAAATGGGAAGGTCCATTGACCTCAGGTGGGATTTTCAGGTCTTGGTCAAGTGAGGCTGTAAATTCTGCTCTCTGTTTGTTTTCCAATGGGCTGTAACATTGTGGACTACCAAGGGATGTGTGTCAAATGGGCGCAGAACAATTGAGAAAAGACACTCACATAATCAGGAACACAACCTTGTTTGTTAATTCTGTTTAATTATATCCAGGTGCTGGACATTAACTGGAATTTCACTTGAACCCTATTAATAGACGCAGATTAAAACTGTGTTGTTTTAGGAGGTAGATGCTCATATTGATTAATTCTGTAAATAAATATTAAATTGTGTAATTATCAGCTCCAATTCTATCCTTCAAACTAAAGTTAAAGTTTATCTATTCGTCACAAGTAAGGCTTACATTAACACTGCAGTGAAGTCACTGTGAAATTCCCCTAGTCGCCACATTCCGGCGCCTGTTCAGATCAATGCATCTAGCCAGCGCGTCTTTCAGAATGTGGGAGGAAATCGGAGCACCCGGAGGAAACTCACACACACATGGAGAGAAAATGTGCAAACTCCACACAGTCAGTGACCCAAGCGATAATCAAATTCCAGTCCCTGGAGCTGTGAAGCAGCAGTGCTAACCACTGTGCCACTGTGCTGCCCAACTGTCTATTGGGAGTTGAACACATGCTACCAACCTAATCATCTGAGTCCTTAACACCAGGTCATGTTTTTTTTACTCCTTCATGCACTGGACTGTGAATGAAGGAATCACATTCCGGATTGTGATTCCATCCCAGACAATATAGCATGGCCAATCCATTTAACCCGCACATCTTTGGAGTGTGGGAGGAAACCGGAGTACCCAGAGAAAACCCACGCAAACACGGGGAGAATGTGCAAACTCCACACAGACAGTGACCCAAAGCCAGAATTGAACCCAGGTCCCTGATGATCTGAGGGAGCAGCATTATTCACCGTGCCACTCCTCCTGCATTCATATAGTGCCTTTCACATCCTCAGGCTGCTCCAGGATGCTGTGTGAAAATTGATGGAGTGTTTCTTTACATTACAACAACAACAGTAGGAAGATGTGTGGGTTAGGTGGATTGGCCCTGCTAGTTTCGGGGGAATAGCAGGGTAAATATGAGGTGTTAGAGAATAGGGCCTGTAGGGCCGGGGTGGGATTGTGGCTGGTGCAGACCCGATGGGCCAAATGGCCTCCTTCTGCCCTGCAGGGATTCTCAGGTTCTATGAACTCCATTTCAAAAGCAATTAATTAGCCGTGAAGTGTTTTGAAGCATCCTAAGCGTATGATAGGTGCTATATAAATGCAAGTCCTTTTTTTAGATAGGAGACTGAAGAGTTTGCTATGAATTTGTTTGGGTTATGAAGAGTTTTTAATTTAATACAGTATTTAATTCACAATCCTCTGACTGAAACTCTACAGTATGGGACTGATTTCCTCAGCTTGGTGTCCACAGGTCGATGACAGGATAGCTTGTTAATTTACCACTGCGTTAATGAGGCATTTCACCCTGGGTCATTCTCACACTTACATCTCCAATTCCCATTCCCTCTGATCTGTAAGTCATCATTTGTACAGATTTGTTTATGATGATTAATTTTGAATACGACACATTATTTTCCATTTTGCAAGCTTGCATATTGAAACAAAAGGGTGACATAAAATCCTAATGATGCTAATGATCTTCAGTTTTCTCATTTCTCCGCCAGATAATTTAGTGGCTAATTAGGGCTCTTTTTGGTTCATATTTCACATGAACCTATTTGTCATGTTCGAGAAAGAGAGAATTAACGATAGAGCTTTTATTGATACGCGCTTGAAGTTATTTTTATTCATTCTTGGGATGTGAGTGTCACTGGCAAAGCCATTGATTGTCCATTCCTCATTGTCCTGAAGCAGGTGGAACCACCTTCTCAAACTATCACAGTCCATGTGGCATATAGACGCAGTTTTTTTTATTCATTCGTGGAACATGGGCGTCTCTGGCTGGGCAGCATTTATTGCCCATCCCTAGATGCCCTTGGGAAGGTGATGGTGAACTGCCTTCTTGAATCGCTGCAGTCCATATGGTGTGGGTTGACCCACAACGTTGTTGGGGAAGGAATACCAGGATTTTAACCCAACGACTGTGAAGGAACAGCCGATATATTTCCAAGTCAAGATGGTGAGTGGCTTGGAGGGGAACTTGCAGATGGTGGTGTTCCCATTTATCTGCTGCCCCTTGTCCTTCTAGATGGAAGTGGCCATAGGTTTGGAAAGTGCTGTCTAAGGCTCTTTGGTGAGTTGCTACAGTGCACCCTGTAGATAGTACACACTGCTGCTACTGAGCGTCAGTGGTGGACGGATTGAATGTTTGTAGATATGGTACAAATCAAGTGGGCTGCTTTGTCCTGGATGGTGCCAAGCTTCTTGAGTGTTGTTGGAGCTGCACCCATCCAGACAAGTGGGGAGTATTCCATCACACTCCTGACTTGTGCCTTGTAGATGTGGACAGTCGTTGGGGAGTTGGGAGGTGAGTTACTCGCCATAGTATTCCGAGCCGCTGATCTGCTCTTGTAGCCACTGTGTTTATGTGGTGAGTAGAGTTGAGTTTCTTGTCAATATACATTAACGATTTGGAGGAAGGAACTGAAGGCACTGTTGCTAATTTTTCAGATGATACAAAAATATGTAGAGGGACAGATAGTACTGACGAAGCAGGGGGGCTGCAGAAGGACCTGGACAGGTTAGGAGAGTCGGCAAAGAAGTGGCAGATGGAATATAATGTGGAAAAGTGTGAGGTTATGCACTTTGGAAGGAGGAATGAAGGCAGAGACTATTTTCTAAATGGAAAAATGCTTAGGAAATCAGAAACATAAGGTTAACGTGTAGGTTCAGTCAGCAGTTAAGAAGGTAAATGCAATGTTAGCATTCATGTCGAGACGGCCAGAATACAAGAGCAGGGATGTACTGCTGAGGCTGTATGAGGTTCTGGTCAGACCCCATTTGGAGTATTGTGAGCAGTTTTGGGCCCCGTATCTAAGGAAGGATGTGCCGGCCTTGGAAAGGGTCCACAGGAGGCTCACAAAAATGATCCCTGGAAAGAGCTTGTCGAATGAGGAACAGTTGAGGAGTTTGGGTCTATACTTGTTGGAGTTTAGAAGGATGAGGCAGGAAACTTATTGAAACTTACAGGATACTGCGAGGCCTGGATAGAACGGATGTGGAGAGGATGTTTCCACCAGTAGGAAAAACCAGAACCAGAGGCACATCCTCAGGCTAAAGGGACGATCCTTTAAAACAGAGATGAGGAGGAATTTCTTCAGCCAGAGAGTGGGGGATCTGTGGAACTCTTTGCCACAGAGGAGGCAGGGTCACTGAGTGTCTTTAAGACAGAGATAGATAGGTTCCTGATTAATAAGGGGATCAGGGGTTATGGGGAAAAGGCAGGAGAATGGGATTGAAAAAAAATCAGCCACGATTAAATGGCGGAGCAGACTCGATGGGCCGAGTGGCCTAATTCTGCTCCTATATTTTATGGTCTTATGGTCTAATGGTAACCCCAAGGATGTTGACAGCGGGGGATTCAGTGATGGTAACACCACAGAATGTTAAGGAGCTGTGATTAGAGTGTCTCCTATTGGTGATGGTCATTGCCTGGCATTTGTGTGGCATGAATGTTACTTGCCACTTGTCAGCCCAAGTCTGGGTATTGTCCAGATCTTCTTGTATTTGAACATGGACTGCTTCAGTATCTGAGGAGTGGCAAACGGTGCTGAACATTGTGCAATCATCGGTGAACATCCCCACTTATGATGGACCTTATGATGGAGGGAAGGTCATTGGTGAAGCAGCTGAAGATGGTTGGGCCTTGGACACTAACCCTGAGGGACTCCTGTGGAGATGTCCTGGAGCTGAGGTGACTGACCCTCCACAACCACAACCATCTTCCTATCTACCAGGTATGACTCCAACCAATGGAGAGTGTCCCCCTGATTTACATTGAGTCCAGTTTTGCTAGTCTTGATGCCACACTCGATCAAATAAGAACATAAGAACATAAGAAATAGGAGCAGGAGTAGGCCATCTGGCCCCTCGAGCCTGCCCCGCCATTCAATAAGATCATGGCTGATCTGTCGTGGCTCAGTTCCACTTTCCCGCCCTCTCCCCATAACCCTTAATCCCCTCTCTTATCAAAAACCCATCAACCCGCTTCTTAAAAATATTTAGCGAGGCAGCCTCCACCACTTCAACGGGCAGAGAATTCCAGAGATTCACCACCCTTTGAGTGAAGAAGTTCCTCCTCAACTCCGTTCTAAACCGCCTCCCCTTTATCTTGAGGCTGTGCCCCTTGATGTTGAGGGCTGTCACTTTCCCCTCACCTCTGGAATTCAGTTCATGTCTGATTCCATGTTTGAACCAAGGTTGTAATGAGGTCAGGAGCTGAGTGACCCTGGTGAAACCCAAACTGGGCGTCACTGAGCAGGTTATTGCTGAGCAGGTGCTGCTGGATCACACTGTCGATGACCCCTTCCATCACTTTATTGATTCATATCCTGTGAAAGAAGTAGGAATGGACAATAACTCAGACCATTCGATTGTCATTCACATTCCATGAACATTTCAAAAAGCTTGTTTAAAAATTAAACGTTATTTATGAGTCACAAGTGGCTTTACATTAACGCTGCAATGAAGTTACTGCACCTGTTCAGGCACACAGGGAGAATTTAGCTTGGCCAATGCACTTATTCGGACCGTGGGAGAAAACCAGAACACTCAGAGGAAGCCCACACAGATACAGGGAGAAGGTGCAGACTCCACACAGACAGTGACCCAAGCCAGGAATTGAACCCGGGCCCCTATGAGGCAGCAGTGCTGAGCACTGTGCCGTCGCGCTGCTCTAAAAATGTGATGCTGCCAGACTTGATGAATATTTCCAGCATTCTGCGTTTTTATTCCAGCACCCTCAGGCTCGAGGGGGGAGAGGTTTATGCAGAGAATGAACAGTGGGCATTGGTCAGTTGGGTCAAAAGCTCCTGCGTTGTGGAATTTGTATAATTCTATTTTACCTCCCAAGTGCTTTGGTTCGTCTGCATTTCTTTAGCCAAAGAAGCAGATTATTCATGATTTTTCATTAAAGATGTTTTGGGTCATTTAAATTCTCATCCATTCATAGGATTAAATGATTGAGGATTCAAATAACACCAGCTGGTCAGTTTTATAAGCTGGAGAAATTATTTATAAGCGGGGCTCAGCACTCTGCAGTCGTGGGCACTTATTGTCATTTAAATACTCTGTGTTATAACATTAAAATCTTTTTAAGATGTAGCATTTAAAAAGAATCTTGTTGGGCTGTCCTATTTTCTCGGACTGTGAATTTAAGAAGGGTTTATAAGTCTTGTTTGATGCAGGAAAGCAAACTGACTATTTGAGGCAGTGGTTTAAAATAAAACACCTTGGGTGCCATCAAGATGCTTGCAATTCTTCAGCATAGTTTAAATCACATTGGACCAGCCATGTGGTTAGGTTACTATTTATAGCTCAACTGTAGGTTTGGCTGCCAGGGAGGGTTAGACAACTGGGACAAGAAGATGAGAGACTACAGCAACATTCAGAGCATGCCATTGCAGAGAAATTCGAGCAATGCAGCGGAATTAAATCTTGTAGAAAATAGGCGTGCCACTCTGGGCAATGGTAAAGGCAAGACTGAAGAGGGAAATATCAAAAGTGGTGGAAAATTTTGGGGGGGAGAGGGGGTTTTGACACCATCAAAATCTGGTGAGAACCCACATTCCTGGGGCCACTTTACAGTAACCATCCATTACCAGGAATGAGGACAGGAGTAGGTGGTACAGCCCTTTGTATCTGCTCTGCCTTACAACAAGGTCACCCCTGTACTGTTTCACATCCCCATCCCACTCCCGTTTCCCTTGATTATTGGGGAGCGATTTTCCGGCCTCGCCGCGCCTGGCGTGGATCACGTCAATCCCGGAAAATAGTGCGTGTGCCGAAAAATCAGCTCTGCGCCCAATCGTTCGCTATCTTCCCGGTCCCACTCCAATGGCGCAGACCCGATCGTGCCCAGTAAGGGCGCAAGGTCAATTAGCATATTTAAAATAGCATTTAAATATTCATAGCCTGTTCAAATCCCAGCACACGGAACCTTCCGGCCTTCGGGCAAGGTGTGAGAATGGCAGGGGTTACGACCGGTCTCCACTAGCAGAGACCTGGTGCGATAGCCGCACCAGAATCTCAGGGAGCCTTTGATGCCCTGGGTGATCGGTGGCATAGCAAGGCAGTGCCCACCAGACACCCTGGCAGTGCCAGGGTCAGTACCAAGGGGAGGGTCCTGGTTGGGGGCTCTGATGGGGGCAGCTATTACGGGGTTCACACAGGGGCAGTCGTGCAGGGGTGGATCACGAAGGGGGTCGTGACTGGGGGATATGTCAGGTATCAGGCTGGCGGTCCCAGCGGGAGGGACCCCATGCCGGTGACCCATGTTGGGGAGGGGTGGGGGCACAAGCCAAGGCTGCAGGGAGAGATCCCGATGTCCACGGGTGGAGGGACGGGAGGGTCTCCCGGTGCACTGTGAGATCCGAGCGCCCTTGAGGAACAGCGCTGAGCACTGGCTCACTGGAGTGGATGGTCAACCGGTGATCAAATTCCAGATCAATTGACTTTTGAAAACTAAAGGAGTTAAGGGAAATGTGGATAGTGAGGAACGGTGGAGCTGAGGGAGTAGATTAATTATGTTGGCACAGAATGGGCAAACACTACAAGGGGCCAAATGGCTAACTTCAGCTTCAATTCGTTAAGTTCTTGTTTCATGTGAAACATCTTCCAGGAATATAGCCAAACTTCTCCTTGAACACTTACACTGGACAACAAGCAGTAACATCAAACCAGAGGACCACACTGACGCAGGGGATCAGAGGTTTCATGGGACATGTATAATACCATCAGGTAATTACAAAGCAAAGTGGCTCTGGTAGCGTTAGATTGGAGGAGTTGAATATTGCCTTGGAACAGGGAGGATCATTCTGTCCCTCGAGCTTTCTGTGACATTCAATTAGATTCTAGCTGATCTGCAGTCTTACTGCATTTACTCCACATCACTTCATACCCTTAACCAATAAAAATCTATTGATCTCAATTTTGAAAGCTTTACTTGCCTCCTCACGTCCATATCCTTTGGGAAGGGAGAGAGTTCCAGAGTTCCTTGTTTCTAATATGCTTCACTTGGAAAAGTACCCTGCAATTTCATTCCTAAATTTTAAGGATATACACTTGATGTAGATTCCCCCAACAGAATAAATACTTTCTCCACATCTACTGTCCGAAATGACAGAATCATTTCAGCTCCCTGATTAAATTACCCCTCGGCTTTCCAAAGTGGACAATGGCCTTCACTTTTTCAGAGAATTCAGAGAAACTCAATCAGAAGCACAGGGCTGACCCCACACCCCCTGGGTTGGGTTGGTTAGTCATGTTTTCTGTTTAGTGTCTCACACACTAAGCCAGAAGACACTTCTGCATTTTAAATCCTCTGTACTCCCTCATGTCATTCTCCAGTAAACAACAGACAGGCACCCAGCACATCTTTATGGGTCAATTTCTTGCATCATTCTGTCACAGGGTGTGGGCATCTCTGAAAAGACCAATATTTGTTGCCCATCCCTAATTACCCTCGGCCCCTGCTATTTCAGAGGGGCAGTAATGAGCCAATCACATTACTGTGGGCCTGGAGTCACATCGAGCCCAGGCCAGGTGAGGGTGGCAGATTTCTTCCCTGAATGAACCAGAAGGGATTAGTGGTTAGAGCTGCTGCCTCTCAGTGCCAGGGACCAGGTTCAATTTCCAGCTTGGGTCACTGTGCGGAATCTGCACGTTCTCCCCGTGTCTGTGTGGGTTTCCTCCGGGTGCTCTGTTTACCTCCCACAGTCTGAAAGATGTGCTGGTTAGGGTGCAGTGGCCATGCTAAATTCTCCCTCAGTGTACCTGAACAGTCGGCGGAGTGTGATGACTGGAGGATTTTCACAGCAATTTCATTGCAGTGTTAGTGTAAGCCTACCTGTGACACTAATAAATAAACTTTTAAAATGATAGTTTCATGGATAATATTACCAGATATACAAATTGAATTTAAATTCCACAAGTTGCTATGGACAAGATGGTGTGAAATTAAGCTTTGGGCTCTATTATTGTATTTGATTAGACCACCAGGTCCCTGTCTCCACCACAGGTCACCTTTTAGGACTTTGAATAGTGTGGATGAACAGAGGGATCTAGGTGTGTGTGTACATAGATCCCTGAAAGTTGGGAATCAAGTAGATAAGGTTGTTAAGAAGGCGTACGGTGTCTTGGCGTTTATTGGTAGGGGGATTGAATTTAGGAGTCGCAGTGTAATGTTGCAACTGTACACTACTCTAGTGCGGCCGCACTTGGAGTACTGTGTGCAGTTCTGGTCCCCGCATTACAAGAAGGATGTGGAGGCGTTGGAGAGGGTGCAGAGGAGGTTTACTAGGATGTTGCCTGGTATGGTGGGGAGGTCCTATGAGGAGAGACTGAGGGATTTAGGGTTGTTTTCGTTGGAAAGAAGGCGGCTAAGAGGGGATCTTATTGAAACATATAAGATGATTAGAGGTTTAGATAGGGTGGATAGTGATAGCCTTTTTCCTCGGATGGAGAAAGCTAGCACGAGGGGGCATGGCTTTAAATTAAGGGGGGGTAGCTACAGGACGGATGTCAGGGGTAGGTTCTTTACCCAGCGGGTGGTGAGGGATTGGAATGCCCTGCCTGCTGCAGTTGTAAATGCGTCTAGTTTGGGGGCGTTTAAGAGATCTCTGGATAGGTTTATGGACGAAAAGGGATTGGTATAGGCTAGTGGGTCATTGTTTTTGTAACTGGTCGGCGCAACATCGTGGGCCGAAGGGCCTGTTCTGCGCTGTAATGTTCTATGTTCTATGTTCTATGTTCTATGTTTACTAAAAGTGTGTATTGAGTCCAAAGATGTGCGGATCAGGTTGATTGGTGGAGTGCTAAATTAACCCTTAAGTGTCCCAGGATGTGATAAGTTAGAGGGATTAGCAAGGTAACTGTAATAACTCCACGGAGGTGAAAGTCCCATCATAAAGTTACTTTATTTACACCATGTATCTGTACCCAGCCAGCTCTCCAGTTGCTCCCTGCTGAATGCAGGCTGAGAGTCTGACACACCTGCTTTAAATAAGGAGCATGAGGCTCCCTGATTTAACCATCAATTAGGATTCATCAGCTGGTTCATACCCTAGGAAACCAACCTCATTAGCCTGGTTGAAGTCATCACAAGTAACTAAGCGGGGATAAGGCCAGGGTGGGATTGTTGTCGGTGCAGACTCGATGGGCTGAGTGGCCTTGCTCTGCACTGTGGGGTTTCTACGGTTTCTACGATTCTATAAAACCCCTCCCTCATCAATAGTGATCCAAAGAAAAGTCCCAGGGGAGGGAACCACAGTGAGATTAGCCATGGCCAATGATCACTAGTCCAGTGACATCACCACTAGTTCCTCCATCAAATCAAATCATAAAACAATGCAGTGCGGATGGAGGCTATTCAGCTCATCCAGTCTGTGCTGGTTCTTTTTGGGAGATCCCCATCCCTTTCCCTCAATCTTTACCTAAATCTCTTCAAGCTGTTGCCCTTCAAGTATTGATCCAATTACCTTTTAGAATGACATTCTCAGTCAATCAGATAGTCTGAATATCTCACCAGGTATTTAATCATCAAACTCTAAACTCATCACTCCAATCAACACTCCCGTTTTTAAACTGAAGTCAATTGAGTTGATTTCTTTCTTCAAAAGGAATTAATTACAATTTTACGATTACCAGATCTGTAATTTCACAAAGTCTGTTCAATCAGGCTCCCTCCGTGTGTGACAAAATTCCTCAATTGTTTGAGTTTGATTGAAACTGGTTAACTGTGTCTCTGTCCTCGGCTGCTGCTCCTTCATCTCTCAACTGGAAGGCAGGCTTTCAAAAGATGTACAATTTATGCTTCAGATTGAAAATGATTTACAACATGACACGGAGATGCCGGTGTTGGACTCTGGGGTGGGCACAGCAAGAAGTCTCACAACACCAGGTGAAAGTCCAAATTCCAGTAAACCTGATTCCAAGTAAACCTGTTGGACTTTAACCTGGTGTTGTGAGACGATTTACATCATAACATAGCACGAGACAGGAGAGTACCTTTGGCCCATCAGGCTCTACTATCCACTGCATTCCTTCGGTATCTCTCTGTTAGCCACAAATCCCCCCTGTTGATATTTCTTGAGGGTTTTTTGGTTTCTTGTTGCACCACCAGTGCGGCTGATATTTAACCAGTGAATCCAGTGAATATCTGGGCCATCCAGACTTGGAGGAAGCCATATTTACCCACCCAAAGGGCGAGAGGAAACCTCACCCGGGGTTTCTGACTGCTCGACAGCAGCCCCTGTTGGGAATGTATCAATGAGGATTGCAGCAGTCTTAGATATAAGCCAACCATGGCTGAACAGTCCGTTGACTTTGAAGGTTCACACCTGAATAACGATCACTCAAAATCAGTGCAAGGATTGATCACTCGAGGATTGAAAAGAGAAAAGAGAAAAGTGAGTTATTTTAACTGGCACCTCATCCACCACCTTAAACATTCACTCTCTCCACCACTGACGCACAGTGTGTATCATCTACGAGATGCACTGCAGCAACTCAACAATGACTTGGAAGAGGGGGCTGAAGGGTGGGTTAGTAAATTTGCTGACGACACCACGATTGGTGGAGTAGTGGATGAGGTGGAGGGCTCTTGCAGGCTGCAAAGAGACGTTGATAGGATGCAGAGCTGGGCTGAAAAGTGGCAGATGGAATTTAACCCTGATAAGTGTGAGGTGGTTCATTTTGGTAGGACAAACTTGAATGCGGATTACAGGGTCAACGGCAGGGTTCTGAGGAATGTGGAGGAACAGAGAGATTTTGGGGTTCATATCCACAGATCTCTGAAGGTTGCCACTCAAGTGGATAGAGCCGTGAAGAAGGCTTATAGAATGTTAGTGTTTATTAACAGAGGGTTTGAGTTTAAGAGCCGTGGGGTTATGCTGCAACTATACAGGACATTGAGACCACATTTGGAATATTGTGTTCAGTTCTGGTCACCTCACTATAAGAAGGATGTGGAAGCATTGGAGAGAGTGCAGAGGAGATTTACCAGGATGCTGCCTGGTTTGGAGGGTAGGTCTTATGAGGAAAGGTTGAGGGAGCTGGGGCTTTTCTCTTTGGAGCAGAAGAGGATGAGAGACGACTTAATAGAGGGTTATAAGATGATGAGGGGGATTGACAGAGTGGACGTGCAGAGACAATTTCCTCAGGTGGATGTAACTGTTGCTAGGGGGCATAACTATAAGGTCCATGGTGGGAGATATAGGAGGGATGCCCGAGGGAGATTCTTTACTCAGAGAGTGGTTGGGGTGTGGAATGGACTGCCTGCTGTGATAGTGGAGTCGGACACTTTAGGAACTTTCAAGTGGTTATTGGATAGGCACATGGAGCACACCAGAATGATAGGGAGGGGATAGCTTGATCTTGGGATTGGACAAAGCTCGGCACGACACTGAGGGCCGAAGGGCCTGTACTGTGCTGTAATGTTCTATGTTTCTATGTAACTCACCAAGATTCCTTAGACAGCACCTTCCAAACCCATAACAATTACCACCTAGAAGGACAAGGGCAAAACACTCATGGGAAAACCACCACCTGCAAACTTCCCTCCAAGTCGCTCAGCATCCTGATTTGGAAATATAACGTTGTTCTTTCACTGTTGCTCGGTCAAAATCCTGGAACCTCCCCCCCCCCAACAACCCCCCGCCTCACCAACAGAATTGTGGGTGTACCTACACCTCTGGGACTGCAGCAGTTCAAGAATGCAGCTCACCACTACCTTCTCAAAGGGCAATCAGCATTAAGGATGGACAATAAATGCTGGCCTAGCCAGAGACATCAAATCCCATAATCGAATTTTCTAAGAAATAGATCCCATTATAATTCTGAAAAACATTGACGAATAAATAACAGATTAAGGGGCGACCTGATTGAGGTGTTCAACATTGTGAGGGGCATGAGCAGGGTGGGTAGAGAGCGCCTGTTCCCCTTAGCTGAAGGGTCAGTTACAAGGGGACACAAGCTAAAAGTGAGGGGGAGGAGGTTTCGGGGGGATTTGTGGAAAAATGTTTTTGCCCAGAGGGCGGTGAGGGTCTGGGATGGGCTGCCTGGCAGGGCGGTGGATGCCTCACATCCTTTAAAAAGTATCTGGATGAGCACTTGGCACCTCATAAGGCTACAGACCAAGTGCTGGCAAGTGGGATGAGGTGGGCAGGTCAGTGCCTTGCATGTGTCGGTGCAGACTCGATGGGCTGAAGGGCCTCTTCTGCATGGTAGGATTCTGTGATTCTGTGAAGTAATTGAAGGGGAATTATTTTGAATGCAGGGAACATGTGGGTAGCTTCTTCCAAAGAATGGTTTCCTATCCTGTGTCATTCAACGTTGATTTGGGTAACATTAATGAATAGACTGGGGCTCTTGTCTCTGGAAAGTTATGAGATCGCTCTAACAAGCTGGTGGGTGGGTTAGGGAGTCAGTACATGGGATACAAGAGACCTCAGAAGGGAACTCAGTGGATCAGTGGCTCTTTTTGCAGTCTGTCATTCTTCACTTGGTTCTGACAAATGGGATTTCTTAGCTCACCGTTCCCTCGTTCCAGTTCGACACCCTGCAATTTGCATAATCTGATTGCACCTGGCATTTGTTACTCAGAGTCACAGAGCATAAGAGTCAGGATGAAGGGATTAGCGTCCCTCCAGCAATCATCCTTCATCAGCTACATGTCCTTCATTGCTCGGACAAAAGAAAAATCTTCCAAAAATAATTGAAGCGAATGAGTTAACCCTTCAAGTACCACACTCAGGAGAAGGGTAAACATTTGCAAAAGAGAGGGAGGTTTAAAGACAAGCTGGAAGTAATTTTAACAATAGAGAGTTGTGAATTTTACTCATATTTGTACCCTGTTCAAAATCAAGAGCAGGATATTAAATGGATGCTAATCAGATCATAAAACCATAAAGCATTGGAGCAGAGATAGGCCACTCGGCTCATCCAGAATGCTCTGCCATTCAATCAAGGCTGATTTTTTTTCTCATTCCCATTCATCTGCCTTTTCCCTATAATCCCTGATCCCCTTATCAATCAAGAACCTATCTTTCTTTGTCTTAAAGACACTCAATGATCTGGCCCACCCCAGAATTGGTCCCGGTTAAAATAAAAGGCCCTCCAACCTTTGCACCTCCTCATCTTCCAAACATTCCCCATGCCCTGTCCACGTCGCCTCATGCCCCTCACCAATCCCATAATCCCCTCATACCCCCTCATGTCAAGCTCCACCCACCCCCGCGCAATGCTAGGCCACTCCTTCCTCCCAAGCCCATTGAATAACTAGAAACTGAATAGAACCAATGAACCTTGATAGTGATGGCAGGCATTTAAAAAAAAGCTTTAAAAATGTAATTCATTTATAACTTTCTCCTAACTTGAAAAAGCCATTTCTCCGCTGTTACAAGCAGACTCGATGTTATTGAGCAAGCCATGTCCCCAGAGAGAAGTCTATCTCTCTGATCATAAATCTTTTTCTTTCATTGTAACAGTGAGGAACAGCTACAGATCTCAGAAGCATAGAACTCCAGTAACACAGAATCGCAGAACCACAGAATCCTACAGTGCAGAAGAGGCCCTTCGGCCCATCGAGTCCACACCAACACATGAAGGATTCTGACCTACCCAACTAATCCCACTTGCCAGCACTTGGCCCGTGGCCTTGAATGTTTATGATGTGCCAAGTGCTCATCCAGGTACTTTTTAAAGGATGTGAGGCATCCCACCTTCACCACCCTACCTCCCAGGTAACACATTCCTGACCGTCCCCACCCCCTGGGTAGAAAAGTTTTCTTTACGTCCTCTTTAAACCTCCCAGCCCTCACCTTTAACTTGTGTCCCCTTATAACTGACCCGTCTACAAAGGGGAACAGCTCCCCTAAACACCTTTAGAATTTTAAAAATTAGAAGGTTTCTAGGAAACCAAACTCATGCACACAAGACAAGTTACACAATTAAAACAGCCTTGCAGAACAACCTCCAAACCAACAACATCAGTCAAATGTAAATGATGAAACTACCTATATGGAAAAAACCCCTTTAGACCTTAACCACAATAATCCAGTCAATGTTACCCCAGACCAGGAATCAGCATGTTAATAAAGATTCCTCAGACATTGTGACTTCCAAGAAGATGTTCGGAAACAAATACAAATACAAAGACTCTCCTGGCTAAACGCTGAGTGGCTTCCTCCAAGTCAAAGTTTTCACAATCCCTCAGCATCCCACACAAAGGCTTTGTGGCTTTCCCCTACAGCAACTCCACTCAGTTAAACATCAATTTCCTTAAATATATGTTCCCCCTTTATCCCAGGTTCCATTGTCCTTAAACTGCTCTTTGAACTCAACTTCTCTAAATAAATTTTAAAAAACCTTTCGCATTTTCTATTTTGTCTCTACCTTCAGGTAAGTAAAATTTAATATACCTTCCCCTTTTTACTCTTGGAACCCCTGTAAGATGCAAATGTTTCTGGTCACTTTTGAACTCCTTCTGAAATTCAACAGCTGAAACACCGGTCTCTTCACTTATCTCCTAATGCAAATTTTAGATCTAACCTCTTTACTTGTAACTTAAACTCACCATAACCTCTCATTACAAATGCAAAACCTAGCACACCTTTGACTTTTCTCTTTTAGACTTCACAGGCAACCTGTCTCTAGCAACCTTCCCTCTGCTTAATTAATGCTTGGTGAAAATCCAGGCCTGAGAGATCATTTTCCCTGACTGGGGAATCTTGAACAAGGGACACAGCCTCAGGATAGGGGATTGACAGTTCAGGACCCAGATGAGGAACTTTTTCTTCACTCCAAGCATTGAGACTCTTTTGAATTTACCCCAGTATGTTGTGGGACCTCCACTATTGAATCCGTTTGAGGCTGGGATAGACAGATTGCTCTCTGAGGGAATCCAGGGATATAGCGAGTGGGCAGGAAAGGGCAGTTGAGGGAGAAGTTCAGCCATGTTTGGATTGGATGTCAGAGGAGTTTCGAGGCCCAAAATTGGTCTACTCTTGATTATGTTTTGTACATTCCTGTGTGCTTTAGTAAAGCAAGGCATTGGCTGGAACTCTCCGGCCATTCACATCCCACTGGGAATTTGGCGCTCGGCCGGATCTCTGTTCATTGCAATGGGATGGGAGAATCCCACTGGTATGAATGGTCGGAGAATCCTGTCCACTGTCTGCCCCCAGTGGACCTGGGCAGGTTCTTACCAACTTGACTCTCACTGGTTATTACAATATCACATTGCTGTTTGTGGGAGCTTGCTGTGTACAAATTGGTTGCTGAGTTTCCTTCCTTCCAACCGTGACTACACTTCCAAAGCACCTCATTGGCTGTAGAAAGACATTGGAATTTCTGAGTGTGTGGAAAATGCTATATAAATGCCAGTTCTTTCCTTCTTTTTAAAACATAATAATTACAAATGGTATTCTGGGTGATAATTACCTTCTAATCCACAGCAAGTTTCATTCGTAATGCATTTTGAAAGAATAACCTTTAGAAGTGTTAGTCTGTTTTCCTTCCAGCTGGGCAGTGACGTACTCACACGCACAGATCAGGAATTCCGTCACACTGGAATGTGACGGCCAGAGGGTGTGTTTCCATTTTGTTTCCCTCCCCACATCCCCCACCAAACTCAGACAAAAAAACTCATCGTGAATGGGAACGCAAAGTGGTTAATCATTCCCCAATAATGTCTTCAGCTTCTCTACTCCTCTACACACTTAAAGTGAGAACAGATCAGCAACAACTATCGTTCCATTCCGACTTGTGCCAAAGCCCGTCACAGGCAACATATGGTGTTGTCAGAGCGTGAGGAAGTGTCACCTCAGACATGTTGTCCTATGTATATATCAGGAGTCACAGTGTGTCAGTGTTACAGTGAGGTACTTGCTTTAACCCACAACACTTACATTAGACCCTGAAAGAACACTATTCCTTTGTGTTTGCCCGAATAAGGAGCCAGGACCTTGTGGCACAGTGGTCAGTGCTGCAGTCTCACAGCGCCAGGGACTCAGGTCCAATTCCCAGCTTGGGGCACAGTCTGTGTGGAGTCTGCACATTCTCCCCATGACTGCGTGGGCTTCCTCCAGGTGCTCTGGTTTCCTCACATAGTCTAAAAGATGTGGTGGTTAGGTGCATTGGCCGTGCTAAATTCTCCCTCAGTGTACCCAAACAGGTGTGGGAATGTGGCGACTAGGGGATTTTCACAGTAACTTCATTGCAGTGTTAATGTAGTTACTTGTGATAAATAAACTTTGAAACTAGTTTAGCATCTCATCTCAAAGCACATCTGACAATGCAGCACTCCCCGAGTACTATACTAGTTTTCATATACAAGTCATAGAATCATTACAGTACAGAAGGAGGCCATTCGGCCCATTGAGCCTGTACCGAGCACAATCCCACCCAGGCCCTATTCCCGTAACCCCCACACATTTACACTGCTCATCTCCCTGACACTCCAGAGTCTCCAGACAGGAGTTTGAAGCCATGATTTGTGACTCAGAGGCAATCATGTTACCAATGAGTCAAGCTAACACTTATGTTGCTCGGCAGATTTCATACCCCTTGGCATAATTCTCTGTCACAAACTCTCTCATCTCTATTCCTACAGCTGATACTTTACTGAACCAATAAACAATGTATCTGACATGGATTTCTCCCTACATTCTCACCATGAAATCGAGATCTGTCGTGGTCTCCTTTCTCCATTTCAGCATAACCCCTTTTAACTTCTGTCCAATCTTGACTCACAGAGTTGGCTGAGTAACAAGGAACGGTCACGGTAAATGGTTGTTTCTCAGGCTGGTTGATGCTACATGGTGAAGTTCTCCAGGGATCGGTGTTGGGATCTTACCGACATTGACTTGGGTCTGCAAGGAAGAGTTTCAAAATTTTCAGATGACACCAAACCTAGGAATGCTGTGAGGAGGATCGTGTTGGCCCCGAGAGGATCTAGGCAGGGAAACAGCTGACAATGTGAAGTGATACACTTGGACAAAGGAGTCAGTGTAAAATAAAGGCAGGAATTCGGAAGACGGTGGAGGAGGAGAGTGACCCCTGAGTTTCCCTGTGTACAAATCAGTGAAGGTGACAGAGCAGAATGTGAAAGTGGTTATACGGGATTCAGAGCTTCTCGAGTTATGATGAACGTTTATAAAAGATTTGTTTAGCCTCAGTTAGGGGACTGTGCCCAGTCCTGGGCACCACATTTTTGGAAGGATGTGAAAAGGGTGCACAGGAACAGCCGGTAAATCAACACAACTGGAGTTGTTCATATTATACAAGAGAAGCTTGAGAGGAGATTGGATAGAGGTGTTCGAGATCCTGAGGGATTTGCACTGCGTATAACGGGAGAAACTGTTCCCATCGGTGAAAGGGTCGAGGATCAGAGGAGACAGATTTCCACTGGTTGAAGGTGATTGGCAAAAAAATCTGAAAAGGGATCACAAGGGAAAACTGTTTTATTCAACAGGTGGTTAGAATCCGGAATGCACTGCCCGAGGGTGTGGTGGAGACTCAGTCAATGAGTGGTTAGGGTCCGGAATGCACTGCCTGAGGGTATGGTGGAGACTCTGTCAATGAGTGGTTAGAATCCGGAATGCACTGCCCGAGGGTATGGTGGAGACTCAGTCAATGAGTGGTTAGGGTCCGGAATGCACTGCCCGAGGGTATGGTGGAGACTCAGTCAATGAGTGGTTAGGGTCCGGAATGCACTGCCCGAGGGTGTGGTGGAGACTCAGTCAATGAGTGGTTAGGGTCCGGAATGCACTGCCCGCGGGTGTGGTGGAGACTCAGTCAATGAGTGGTTCGGATCCGGAATGCACTGCCCGAGGGTGTGGTGGAGACTCAGTCAATGAGTGGTTAGGGTCCGGAATGCACTGCCCGAGGGTATGGTGGAGACTCAGTCAATGAGTGGTTAGGGTCCGGAATGCACTGCCCGAGGGTGTGGTGGAGACTCAGTCAATGAGTGGTTAGAATCCGGAATGCACTGCCCGAGGGTGTGGTGGAGACTCAGTCAATGAGTGGTTAGGGTCCGGAATGCACTGCCCGAGGGTGTGGTGGAGACTCAGTCAATGAGTGGTTAGGGTCCGGAATGCACTGCCCGAGGGGATAGTGGAGACTCAGTCAATGAGTGGTTAGGATCCGGAATGTACTGCCCAAGAGTGTGGTCAAGACTCAGTTAACCAATGGCTTTCAATAGCGACCCTGAAGAGAACTGATTCCCAGGGTTGGGGGAAAAGGTGGGTTTATGGGTCTAGCTCCAGATTTATACAGAGGGCTGGCAATAATGATAAGGACGATGGCCTCCTGCTGTGCTTTTACTGTGATTCTGTGACCTGCGTTTGGAATTTTTGCCTTTTCCGATCTATTTCCCTCCCGAACCTCACCGCTTCCCTCTCCCCCTTCAAGATATTCCTTAAAACCTAACTCTTTGATCACATTTTTAATTATCATCCTCATACCTCCTGAGGACCGGTGCCAATCCTTGTTTGACTCTGCTCCTGTGAAGCACATTTGGATGCTTTACAATGTGCTACATTGATGCAAGTTAATTTATTCAGTATTTCCTGTATGAGGGGCGTCTGTCAGATATTTCTCTCTGTTTAAGACAAAGAGCTGAAATATTCTGTCATCTTCAGTCATTCAGTCAATAAAATAAGACTTTATTATTTAGTGAAGTGATAATCAATCTGAGATAACTCCTGGTAGTCGTTTCAGACGCACAAACTTCTTGTATTGTGTGTATTACTTTAGACTTGGCTTCGAGAAACCCCAGGAGCGACAGCAGATTGTCATCACATTTGTTGTGCTAACTATATACAGTGTCTATTTATTTAGTGGAAGGATGAGCAACCAACTTCGGGAAAAGGATTGGAATCTGCAGCTCTGAAAATATCATCTGTCATCACCAACACCTTAGTCATAAATACATCATCACATAAATAACAGGCTATAACATTTCTTAACATTTGTTACTCTCAGTGTCATGCTCTGATAGACTCTGAACCATCACCAGATCAAACCATTGCCCTATCATGCTGTGAGGAGGCCATTCAACCCATTGAATTCCTGCCAGCTCTCTGTAGAGCAATTTAGTCAATTCTCGTTCCCCCACTCTGCCTTCCTCAAATGTCCATCCCATGTCCATCCCATGCCATGTCTGAACTGACAAGAACTTTACAAAACTTCCCCGCTATGGCTGCTAATAGCCCGACTTATGAAGCCCAAAGTGCTTTCTGCTTTGCCAACTATCCTCTCAATAGGTCCAAGAATTTGTGCCATGAAGACTAGATTGTCTCTCTTCCAAATGCATCAACTCAATTTCCTATATTAACATCCATCAAACATTAGTCACCTCCCCCTCCACTTCCCTCATAAGCAGAGCAATCCAGATCATTAACTTTTGCTGCGTTCTTCATTATATACCATTGCATCTCTTGTCCAAGACTTTATACCTGTGTCCCAAAGCTCTTGTTCCACCAATTATTGGGAACAGCCTTTTTTCATCTGCCTTGTCTAAACCTGTCATATACCTCCATCAAATCCACCCTCCAAGGAAAACACCCCCAGCTTCTCCAACCTAACCTTTCACCCCTGGAACCATTCTGGTAAATCTCCCCTGCACCCTCTCAGGGACTCTCACCTCCTTCCTCAAATGTAGTGAACTGAACTGAATACAAAGTTATGATCTAACAAGAACTTTACAAAACTTCCCCGCTATGGCTGCTAATAACCCGAATTATGAAGCCCAAAGTGCTTTCTGCTTTGCCAACTATCCTCTCAACAGGTCCTGGCACCTTCAAGGATTTGTGCCATGAAGTCTAGATTGTCTCTCTACATCCCCTCTTCCAAATGCATCAACGCAATTTCCTATATTAACATCCATCAGCCACGTTGCCTGCTCACTCTGCTAGCCTGTCTATTTCGTTATGCAGTTGATTTCTACCAAGCTCATTGTCTGCTGTATCTCCGATTCTGCACAATTTCAAATTTCACACACTGTATAAAGGAGCCTGGCTTTGGTTCCTTTACCTTCCGTCCTTGCTGGAATGGAACCAGCCTGTACCTGAAACAACATCATCCCAAAGGTCACCCGTTTGCTATTGAAAGGGTACAGAGGAGATTTACAAGGATGTTGCCTGGACTGGGAGGCATGCCTTATGAAGTTAGGTTGAGGGAACTGGGTCTCTTTTCCCTGGAGAGACGTAGGTTGAGAGGCGACCTGATAGAGGTTTATAAAATGTTGAGAGGAATAGATAGGGTGGATTCTCAGAGGCTATTTCCCCGGGTTGAAATGGTCACTACGAGAGGACACAGGTTTAAGGTGCGGAGAGGAAAGTACAGAAGTGATGTTAGGGGTAAGTTTTTCACTCAGAGGGTGGTGAGTGAATGGAATCGGCTGCCGTCAGTGGTGGTGGAGGCGAACTCGCTGGGGTCTTTTAAAAGACTTCTGGATGAGTATATGGGGTTTTATGGGATTGGGGGTTATAGATAGGTGTTGATGTGATCGGCGCAACTCGTGGGCCGAAGGGCCTGTTTGTGCTGTAGTGTTCTATGTTCTATGTTCTATGTTCTATGTTTTGCCTTTGTGGATTTTCCTGTCAGTCTCTGGTTCCATTTTACCTTCACTTTTTTATCCTTCTCATCCCATTGGAATTAGTCCTCTTCCAATATAGAAGTTCTAATTTTGATGGTTCCTTGCTGTTCTCCATCACTTATCTAAAACTTGCTATATGATAATCGCTCTTATCTATGAGTTCCCCACAGGCACTTGGTCCACAGGCTCACCTTCCTTGCTCAGCACTAGATCGAGAAATACCTCCTTCCTCGATGGACAAGAACAAGGACATTATCCTTAACACATTTCAGAAATTCTTCTCCTGCTTACCCTTCATTGTAACATTATCCCAATCAATATTTGGATAAATGAAGTCTCCTATTAGCACTACTGTATTGTTTTTGCGCATCTGTGTGATTTCCCAGAGATTTGCCCCTCTATTCTCTCTTGCTGTTTAAAGGATTATAGATTGTTCCCCATAATGTGATCATCCCCTTCTTTCTGATCAATTCAATTCAAATGGATTTTATGTTCGAGCCCTCAAGATCTACTATTTCCAACAGAGTTCTGTGATGATACTGTGCCTTTAAGAAATGTATTTGGGTCATGTTTCTTGTTCAGGATTGTTTCAGCGGTTTGTTTTATTATCAGTACCATTTTTTTTGGATCTGGCAGCCCTTGTTGTTACTGCTGCAGCATAATTGATCACAATTGCTAAAATGTTTGTTTTAATCTGGATTAATGCAGAGTTCTTATTTTAGTGTTTTCCCCTGGGGTTTTTGGGTGGGGCTTGATTACGTTCAACAGGATAAGTCATGTGACTGGATGGGATTTGGCTCGCAGAGAGAAACCCAGTTCAGCAGCTGCTTGGGAGTTGTGTAGAGAAGCAGCTCTTTCTCTCTCTGAAGCCTGGGGACCAGGATCTGATATAAAAAAAATTGGTTTCTTTCTCTGAAAGTCTGCTGCTTGAAGGTAGATCTTTCTCTGAAAACTGCTGTATGGGAGTCAGAAGGCAGTTGTCTTTCTGTATCTGTCTAGAGGAGTTAAAAGGCTGGAAATCTAATGAGCCTATCTGTTCTTGATGCTAATTTATCCTGAAGTTGGCTTTATGTCAATGGGAAAATTGCTTAAGTTGGAACCATAGAGATAGATAACTGTTAAGAATTATACTTTGTCATGTTTACTTATTTTAATTGGTAAAAGAAAGTTTTGTTTTGTTATATTATAACTGTGTTCTTAAATAAAGCTTATCTTTAATAAAAATACATAGCCGATCAGTCGAAATACCTTTACTCGCCATAATCATAGAATTCTGACAGTGCAGAAGGAGGCCATTCAGCCCATCAAATCTATACCAACTACAATCACACAAAGGCCCTAGTCCCATAACCCCACACACTTACCCTAGCTAGTAGGGGCGATTTAGCATGGCCAATCAACCTAACATGCATATCTTTGGGCTGTGGGAGCCATGAAAAACCAATTCAAAGCAGTTACGTTGCAATCAATCTAGGAGTTAAATGCAGCCAAAAAATATTTTGAGGATCTGACTAGAGTCAGTAATGCCAAAATCAAATACAGCTGGGTTTGAGGTGAAATTCATAATGTGCCTTGGAGTTTCTGATCTGCTCCTGAACACTCCCATTATGAGTACTGCCACATCACTTCCCTTTTCTCTTTCCCAATCATTTTTGCACATTCTAGTCCAGATGATCCAGTCCAACCAGCAGCGGGCATCGACACAGGCAGCTTGGAAGGTTTGGAGAGAATCCAAAACTCGATTGCCGATCAGCAACCTTGAAAACTAAGTGCCCGTTATGTACAATTCTTAAGTCACATTTTCAGTGTTGCTGAGGCATTCTATTCCCAGGTGGCTATTCTTGCTGTAGCTTACCCGATTTACTCACCACACTTTCATGTACTTTGTTGTAAATCTGTACATGTATTCCTCGCAATCCATCAACATCAGCGCCTAACAGCTACTAATTCCTTCTCGAGACAAACACTCTTACTATCTGCAAGGTATTCTCCTTTCAAAATTTATATACTGGCACCTATCCCCCTCATATTTACATATACCCCAGACCCCTCACTGTAACACTCTGATATACACCAGACCCCTCACAGTAACACTCTGATACATCCCACACCCCTCACTGTAACACTCTGATATATCCCACACCCCTCACTGTAACACTCTGATATATCCCACACCCCTCACTGTAACACTCTGATATATCCCACACCCCTCACCGTAACACTCTGATATATCCCACACCCCTCACTGTAACACTCTGATATATCCCACACCCCTCACTGTAACACTCTGATACATCCTACACCCCTCACTGTAACACTCTGATATATCCCACACCCCTCACTGTAACACTCTGATACATCCCACACCCCTCACTGTAACACTCTGATATACCCCACACCCCTTACTGTAACACTCTGATATTTCCCACACCCCTCACTGTAACACTCTGATACATCCTACACCCCTCACTGTAACACTCTGATATATCCCACACCCCTCACTGTAACACTCTGATATATCCCACACCCCTCACAGTAACACTCTGATACATCCCACACCCCTCAGTATAACACTCTGATATGCCCCACACCCCTCACTGTAACACTGATATACCCCACACCCCTCAGTATAACACTCTGATATGCCCCACACCCCTCACTGTAACACTGATATACCCCACACCCCTCACTGTAACACTGATATACCCCACACCCCTCAGTATAACACTCTGATGTACCCCACACCCCTCACTGCAACACTGATATACCCCACACCCCTCAGTATAACACTCTGATGTACCCCACACCCCTCACTGTAACACTGATATACTCCACACCCCTCAGTATAACACTCTGATATACCCCACACCCCTCACTGTAACACTGATATACCCCACACCCCTCACTGTAACACTGATATACCCCACACCCCTCACTGTAACACTCTGATATACCCCACACCCCTCACTGTAACACTGATATACCCCACACCCCTCACTGTAACACTGATATACCCCACACCCCTCACTGTAACACTCTAGTATATCCCACATCCCTCACTGTATCATTCACTGATATAAACCAAACCCCACACTGTAACAATTCTTTGGGATATCCTACATTGTCTACTGTTAAATTCCACAGCATACAATGAGGAAGTTTTGATGAGCAGGAATCATTGAAATTAGCATTGTGAAGGAACTGGATGCACGTCAGGAGGAAGAGTCACCAATGGACGTCACAGAGATGAGATCTGAATCATGTTCTGTAACCCACTGAATGGAGAAAGTCTGGTTCACAGCTTAAAGAACCCTGACACAGGCACAGAAAACCTGACAGCCTAGAAAACATCCAGCAGCTTAATAAATAACAGCTAAACCTTCGAATCAAGGTGACTGAATAACTCCACTCTCATCACCCTCAATCTCAGAATCTTTACATTTCTAGATCACATCCTACAATTCTGTTTTGTTCGAAACTCGAACCTATCGAAATGATTCATTCCAATTGCAGCGTGATATGTATTGACATCTGCAGCTAAATCCTGTATTCATCAATTGCATTATGCAGAAAAAAAGCTGAAGAAAATATATGTTAAATATTTCCGCTGTTGGCTTTGGAAATGACCCACTGGAAATGATTCAACAAAAAAACATTTACCCTGTGTGGCCTCCTCTCTTTCTGAGGTTTCCTGTCAGAAACGGAACAGTAGTTTCCTGGTTCAGGTCAGAGTTAAAATGTCAGGTCCGATTCTCATCACTAAAACTGGATCAATCGGATTAATGAAAGGCTGCACTAGGTTCAAGTGAGCACCCACACTTCCTGCTCAGGTAGAGCAGTGGGAAATTGTTGGTAGCAGTAATACTGTAAAGAGGTTAGCCTATTTGAGTATGAGCTCCCTGATTGAGACAGCAATTAGGTGTGGCAAGGTGGCACAGCCGTTAGCATTGCTGCCTTACAGCAATCAGGGACCTGACTTCGATTCCTGACTTGGGTAATGTGTGTGCAGAGTCTGCACATTCTCCCTGTGTCTGCATGGGTTTCCCCCCACAATCTGAAAGATGTGCTAGTTAGATGCACTGGCCATGCTAAATTCTCCCTCAGTGTACCCGAACAGGCGCCGGAGTGTGGCGGCTAAGGGATTTTCACAGTAACTTCATTGCAGTATTAATGTAACAATAATAAATAAATTTCAAAAAGCTGATTGCCTGTCCAATCAGGGAGCCTCACCTGAGTATATATTGAGAAGTGTAGGGGCCATTGACAAGGATGTACCTGAAATACTCTTAGGAGCAGAATTGGGTTTGTAAATAAAGCAAATTTGGTGATGGGACACTGGCCTCGGAGGAATTAGTTCAATTAAAAAGTTGGAAAAGTTGTATATTGAGTTGGTAACTGAGACCAGATCTGAATCACATGATATATTGCATCATTTCCCCTCCAGTAATGTGTACGGAAAACATAGCCACGCCCACTGAAAGGTGGACCCCAATAATCAGCAGGTCAGTCACTCAGCAATTCAAACTGGCAACTCTTTTAACCAGCCAGCTTAATTTAACCTCTCCTTGGCCTTTCAGCTAAAATGAAGCATTAGATCCAGCCCGGGGTGGGGTGCGATGCCTTAGCCTGTCAGCTTGGATCTTGTTTATCTCTGTCATGGGTGGGGAACCATGATTTGGATTCAATTGGAATTTGAATTTGGTTTGTAGCCAGCAAGGATTGGATTTGGGTTTGCCCACTCCACTCTGAGCACTTTATTCCTTCTTGTTTGGGGCAGCACGGTGGCACAATGGTTAGCACTACCACTTCACAGTGCCAAGGACCCGGGTTCAATTCCCGGCTTGAGTCACTGTCTGTGTGGAGTTTGCACATTCTGCCCATGTCTGCGTGGGTTTCTTCCAGGTGCTCCAGTTTCCTCCCAGAGTCCAAAGGTGTGCGGGTTAGGTAGACTGGCCATGCTAAATTGCCCCTTAGTGTGAGGGGGACTAGCTAGGGTAAATGTATGGGTTATGGGGACAAGCCTGGGTAGGATTGTGGTCAGTGGGCTGAATGGCCCTCTTCTGCATTGCAGGATTCTAGGAATCTAACGCTGGCTTTGGAACATCAAGGATGGAGTAAACTTTTCTTAAAATTGACCTTTAGGTTCCAAGTTTTCAGATCATTCCATGAGTGGGTTAAGGTATGTAGAATCTTCAACATTCAAACAGGGGACATTACAGGTTGGGAGGGTGCTGTTGATGGAGCCTGGGTGAGTTGCTGCAGTGAATCTTGTAGATGGTACACACTGCTGGGCACTGTGCGTTACTGGTGGAGGGAGTGAATGTTGAAGGTGGTGAATGGGTGTCAGACAAGCGGGGTTGCTTTGTCATGGATGGTGTCGAACTTCTTGATGAGCTGCACTCACCCAGGCAAGTGGAGAGTATTCCATCACACTCCTGACTTGTGCCTTGTAGATGGTGGACGGGCTTTGGCGAGTCAGGAGGTGAGTTACTCGCTGCAGTATTCCCAGCCTCTGAACTGCTCTTACAGCCACAGTGTTTAGATTGCTGGATCCAGTTCCGTTTCCAATCCATCGTAACCCCCAGTTTGTACTGGCTACTGAATATCCTGCTTCACTATAGCCACTCTGCTCCGAAGGTACTTCATTATCTGTTACACGGTGTGATTCCTGAGGGTCTGAAAGGCGCTAAATAAATGTAAATCTTCCTTTCTGTCTCAGCGTTATCTAATCAACACTCCTCTCTCATCTTCAGTCACTTTCCTCTCTGTTTATTGGTGATAACCTTAATGGATTGAGGGATGGGAGGTTATCGCTCGTGGGATATGAGAGGCCAATGGCTTCCTTTTCTCTGTGACGCTGCATTGAGGGGCCACCCTAACTGATATCACCGTGAGACATCCATCGGGTCATTGTCAATGGGACAGGAATCCGATTCGAAATGGCTTATTAGCAGGTGGCTGTGGAGAAAAAGCATTTATTATCAATCAAGGTGTTCAGATAAGCTGGCGAAACACAGAAACTTGTGAAAACATTAAGATGCCTACATCTCTGTCTAACTAATGCAGCCCTTCACCCCGTGCCATCTCAGTGTAAGTACAACCTCCTAACCTTACGCTGCCTCACACCACCCCTCAGTGACTCCCCAGAACGTACATCGGAGGTGGAGGGGGCCAGCTGCTGACCTCGCCCCGTGGCCTGTGATCCGTGTGGTGGGCATCCTCTAGAGGCCCTGGACCCTGAGGACCCTGGCCGGCTTCCAGGTGTCCGGGATGTTTCCACGACACCCTCTTCATCCCGCTGCCCCTGAGATACCCCGGTGTCAGGAAGGGGAGAGTTGGAAGGTGTTGCCATAGCCACAGTCTCCTGGCTGGAAGGCCCTGGTGTGGTCTCAGCCCTTCCTCCTCCCTCGGGGTCCCTTTTGACCCTGGGTCACTCCACGGGACACTGGTGCTTCTGCAGTGAGCTCCAGAAGCTCCGGCATCACCTGGCACTGCCAGTCCTGGAGGATCACCTACCCATGGTGATCAACCCCTCCACGATGGCCACTTGAGTCATGGGCCATCTCTCAATGGCTGCAGCAAGTGCCCTCTGATACTGGGCCATGCTCTTCAAGCCCTCAGCAGTGACCCTCTGAGGCTGGGCCACCTTCTCAAGGGCTGCTGCCATTGCCTGCTGTGTCTCAGCGCTCTCCCTCTGGGTCTCCTGCAAGCTCTCGAGCCTCTCAGCCATGGGCCGCAGAATCTCAAGAAGCCTGTTCAGTCCCTCCGCTGTGGCCTGCCATCGCTTGGAGCCTGTCACCCATGGTGAGGATCCCCTGCCTCAGGCTTTCCACTGCAGATGCCACCTTTGCAGTGTTGCCATTGGAAGCAGGCATGACAGACAATAGCTGCTGCACCTGAACTTGGGACTCCTCCCAACAGCCTCGCAGTGGGTCCAGTGTGACCGTCAGCCCCTCCTGCATTCCCTGGCTCTGTTGCTACATCTCCAGCAGCTGAGGGAGAAGTGATCCCAGAGGCCCAGCATGTAGCCTGGGACCAGCTGTGTCCTCACCTCCAGCAGGCCCCCTCGGGCATTTCCTCCTCTGCTCGATGTACATCAGCAGATGTGTTGTGCTCTCCAGATTGTGACCCAGAAACCTCAACACTAACTGGACCCACCGACCTGTCTGTTTCTGCCATGGTCATTTGTGAGGTCGAGGCTAACGGATAAACAGTGCCACCCTCGGAGGTCCCTTCACCCATATCCTCCGGGGACTCATCCGAGCTATCGTTCCTGGGATGGATGGGAGCTGCAGCCGGGGCCTGCGGTCCAGAAGGGGCATCAGGATCTGTCCCTGAAACACAGGACACGAGGGAGAGAGAGGAATCCAGGATGGTAAACACATAAATCACAAGACTCCCTTGGACATAGGACACTGAACCCAGACAATTACATCACAGGAACAGGCCCTCCAACCCTGCAGCAACTAGGCTGCCCATCTGATTTGTTTGCCCCCCCATGTCTCTGTTCCCATCCCATTCAGATCGCCGTAGACATACCCCTTAAATGTCCCCATAGTTTCCGCTTCCACGGCCTCCCCGGGCAGTGAGTTCCAGCACCCACTATCCTCTCAATGCCAATAAAATGCCTTATACATCTCCTTTACACCTAGCCTCTTGCACCCGAAACCCGTGACCCCAAGAAGTTGCCTCAACGTGAGTGTAGGAATGACAGGTGCTCATGTCTGGATGGCAGACTGACCATGGTGTCGCTGACAGTCCGCGTCTCCCCTTCTCTGGGGAGCTCCAGCACCCGCTCCTCAAACAGGGTGAGGACCTGGAGGTCTGGCTCACCACTCCCTGCCTTCACCCTCTCACAGGTGTTTGCTTGGTCTCCTTCTGTGGAGATAGAGGGAGCCATGAAATAAATAGTGTGACTCGTGCAGAGAATCAGGCGGTGACCCTTAGAGGGCAAACACAATGGGGCTCATGGGGGGGGAAAGGAAGGAGGTGCCTGGGGGTCAGGAGCTGGAAACATTCAGGGTGCTGGAGATAGGAGGATCTGGGGGAGGTGTGGGGGAGCGTGCTGAATGGGGTTCAGCGCTCACCCTCGCTGTACGGATGGGGTCACTGATTTTTTTCCGGCATTGCCTCGCGGTTCACGGGGGACAGTGCCCTGGAACTGACCGAGGCGGCAACTGCCTCCCAGGCCACATGGCCATCAGCACCCCCTGGGAGGAAGGGGGTGTCCCGCCTCACCTCAGCTGCATCCAGCAGCCTCCCCAAGTCTTCCTCAGAAAATCGGGGGGTTGGTGGTGTGCACATTGTCCTGTACATGCCTGTCTGTCCATTCTGGAGCTGCCCTTCACTGGGGCAGATCAGCTGCAGGCAGTTTAACAGAGCATTCCAGCAAGTCCCACGCAGTTTGCTTGTTAGCATTGAGGAGAAAGCAAGCGAGCACTTGCAGGTGTGCTGCTGGGGAGGGGGGGCAGATTTCGCAATTGTTCTCCATGGTGGAGGGTGAGGGGATAGGTGGGTCTGTAATGCCGGGGGTGGGGGGGTGGTGGGTGTGGGGGGGCAATGCCTGTGGGCTCTAGGGGGAGGCATTATCCGGCCTGGGACTGATCTGACACAGGCGCGCTTTTTCAACTATTTTTCCTACTGCGCACGCGCGGTTCAGAGCTCCGATCGTTCCGGCTGCGCTCTGCACCACCCACAGCGGGAATGGGACCGGAGACGGCTGAGAGTGTATCTGCCCGAAAGCAGGTTTCTGAGTCGGATCTACGTCCAGACTCGGCACTCAGAATGAGAATGGTAAAATCAGGCACAGAGTGATATCAAGAAACTGCGAAGGCTTTCGCTGGCCATCCAGTTACGAGTTTTAAAAATAAAACCAGTCAGCGTGCAATAAATCAGGGGATTGGTCATACACAATCTGTGCAGCTTCCTCTGCAGTGATGACCTATCTCCCTGTAATTATTTTTCTCTGGCGAAATGAGTTTACCTTTGATAAAAGATACAAAGAATTAAATCAGCATGGTGCATTTTAATAAGAAAAAGTAGGCAGACCCATTTATTACCATAATTTGTCATCTTTATCATTTTGGCTCTGTATAACTCTGAAATTAATTTGATAAAATATTAATATTTAAGTGTAGAAGATGAAAGAGAAGATAATGATAAAATCTCTAATATTAACTCTGACACCCTTTTCTCAATTAATCTCGGCCATTCAATTTTCTCCTATGCTCCTTTGAAAGTACTCATTGTTGGGGCACAGAACTGTCATCACCTCGATCTCAGCAAGGTACCCATCCTTCACCAATTAATGTGGACAATCCGTCACAAAGGGCTATTCTCTCCTCACTCACACACTCGTATTCCCCTGAGTTTAGCAGGTGGAGGGTTTAACTGATAGAAGATGCACTGCGGCAACTCACTGAAGTTCCTTAGCACTTTCCAAACCCACGACCACTTCCAGCTAGAAGGATGAGGGCAGCAGATACACTGGAACACCACTACCTGCAAGTAGATACGGTGAAACCGAAATCCTCTGGGGGTACAGAGTCAAACACGAGGAAGCATAAAAATATAGGGAGAGAATTGGAGCTAAATCTTAAATCATAAAATTATAGCAACCATTTAGGCGAGGATTCAGGAAATGAAAAGGCAGTGGGACCCTGGAACTCTCTCCCTGAATAGGGTGGTGGGGGTCTGAGTTTTCAGGACTGAGATTTTTGTGGATTTTGTTTGTCAGGTGATGTGAAGCAAAGTCAGTTTCAATTGAGTTAAATTATCTGATTTAATGGCAAAACCTGCTTTTTCCTTCATTTGTTCATGGGACATGGGTATCGCTGGCTGGGCCAGCATTTATTACCCATCCCTAGTTGCCCTTGAGAAGGTGATGGTGAGCTGCCTTCTTGAATCGTTGCAGTCCATGTTCTCTGGGTTGACCCACAGTGCTGTTAGGGAGGGAACTCCAGGATTTTGTCCCAGCGACTGTGAAGGAACAGCCGATATATTTCCAAGTCAGGATGGTGAGTGGCTTGGAGGGAAACTTGCGGGTGGTGGTGTTCCCCATGTATCTGCTGCCCTTGTCCTTCTAGGTGAAGTAGTTGTGGGTTTGGAAAGTGCTGTCTAAGGATCTTCAGTGAATTGCTGCAGTGCATCTTGTAGATAGTACACACTGCTGCTACTGAGAGTCGGTGGTGGAGGGATTGGGTGTTTGCAGATGTGGTGCCAATCAAGTGGGCTACTTTGTCCTGAATGATGCCAAGCTTCTTGAGTGTTGTTGGAGCTGCACCCATCCAGGTAAGTGCGGAGTATTCCATCACACTCCTGACTTGTGCCAAATGCATGGTGGATAGGCTTTGGGGGAGTCAGGAGCTGAGTTACTCCTAGCCTCTTGTAGCCACTGTGTTTAAGTGGTGAGTCCGGTTGAGTTTCTGGTCAATGGTAACCCCAAGGATGTTGACAGTTGGAGATTCGGTGATGGTAACATAAGGGGTAACATGGCTTGAGGGACTGAATGGCCTTCGCCTGTTCCAGTGTTCCACAGGCAACATCCAGCCCGGGCCAGTCTAATAGGCCTCTGTGCCTTTTGATCACCTCACTTTATAGCTGCCCCATGCAACATCCAACACCCTGTGTTTCTGAGGTTTGATGTAGCTGTTCAGTTCTAATTAACTTCATTTCCCTGCCAGATACTGATCCAACATGAATGAGTCTGTCACTATAAGCTTTCTCATTGACTTTTTGCAGTTCAATCAATTGCTTTTATCAGTCTGTCAATAACGTACATATATTTGGTATTTGTCATCTGTAGACTTGACCATTCCAATGCATTTTTTCATGGCCTCCACCTTACTCTCTCAGTAAAGTGCAACTTATCCAACAATCTGCTGCCTATCTTCTAACTCTTACCAAGTCCTGTGTGTCCATCACCCCCAGGGCTCTCTGGCCTACATGGACACCTCAATTTTAAAATCTGCATCCTTGTTTTTCAAATCCCTTACTTCTCCCTATCCCTGTCACTGTTTCCAGCCCTCCAACCCACTGAGATCCCTGTCCAATTCTGGCCTCTTGCATTTTCCCAAATTTAATCACTTCACAGTCAGCAGGTGTACTCTCAGCTGTCTAAGGCCTAAGCTCTGGAAATTCCCCCACCCTCCACCCCCAGTATGTCTGTTTTTCTGCCTCTCTCTCCTCCTTCTTTAAGACACTTCTTAAAACCTATTCTTTAAAGAATCCTTTGGGCATCTCCTTCAATACCTTCAATGGTGTCAAATCTGTGTCTCTCACTTCTGTTGGTTAGTTGTCTTAAGGGCACTATAGAACTTGGGTGTTGGTTGGCTCAGTTGGCTGGACAGCTGGTTTGTGATGCCGAGTGACACCAGCAGCCTGGGTTCAATTCCTGTGCTTGGCCTTCTCATCCTTGCCCGAGGTGCGATGATCTCAGGTTAAATCGCCACCAGTCAGCTCTCCCCCTCAAAGGTCATCAGAGATTTTGGTGACTTTACTTATATAAATGCAGGTTATTGTTGAAAGGTTTGCACTTTTTTTTGAGTTAAATGAAAGCATTGGTGACAATAGCTGTCTGCTGCATTCTCTAAGTCAATGCTTTGACCAATCAAAGTCAACTTGTCAACCAATCAGCACTCTCCTCTCTTGCAGTAGAAATTGGTGCTTCCTTTGAAATTTGGTATTCCTGCATCTGTCCAGATGAGTGTAAGAGGAAATGCTTTGACAGCAATGCTGAAGTTTTTGTGGTTAATTCATACCCTTAACACATTTCTGCTGCCTAATCACCACTCTTGTCTTTACAAAGGGCAACTCTTCAAAAATCTCACAAATGGAGCAATTAGGCAGCTTTTAATTAATTTTAACATTCACAGGGCAGGCAGAAATAGAATAATGAAACTTTTAAAAGTAGAAATACCACCAAAGTTTCGTTTTCAATCTGTAAGCATCTCATCTTTCATAGCTTAGAGTTACAAAGGTCAAAGCTGTAACTCTCCAAGTTTGCCCATCGATCTGTGCCATTCTTGTTAGAGAGGAAGAACATAAGAACATAAGAATTAGGAGCAGGAGTCGGCCATCTGGCCCCTCGAGCCTGCTCCGCCATTCAATAAGATCACGGCTGATCTTTTCATGGACTCAGCTCCACTTACCCACCCACTCACCATAACCCTTAATTCCTTTGTGGTTCAAAAATCTATCTATCCTTGCCTTAAAAACATTCAACAAGGTAGCCTCAATTGTTTCAATAAGCAGGGAATTCCACAGATTCACAACCCTCGGGTGAAAAAGTTCCTCCTCAACTCAGTCCTATATCTGCTGCCTCTTATTTTGGGGCTATGCCCCTGGTTTTAGTTTCACCCCCCAGTGGAAACAATCTCCTTGTTTCTATCTTATCTATTCCCGACATAATCTTATATGTTTCCATAAGATCTCCCCTCATTCTTCTGAATTACAGTGAGTGTAGTAAGGTTACCCGTGGGCACTGAATCAAATGCTATGTAACATAGACAGTTTTACCAATGATCAAACTGTAATAAGTCTTCAGAGGCAGAAGTCCCTTCACCAAACTCCCATTATTTACAATTCCAGCAGCAGTACACAGAGTGCTTGCAATCAGCAGTCCACCTTCAGGAGTGCCAGAGGAACTGACACACCCGGTTAAAAGCAAGGAAAAGGCTCCCTGATTGGCCCATCACTTGGATCAAGGAGTTCATATTCCAACTGGCCAACCTCATTGGCCTGATTGAAGTCATTATGGTAACCATTCCAGCTCACCACAGCTGGCAACATCAGACAATTATACTGGTGTTGGGATGCAGGATACACAATGTCCTGACCTGGATAAAGTGTCAATACTCACACCAAACAAGACAGTCACTTCAATAATGCACAGACAGAGCTATCCCTGATCGTGTGAGTGAGTGTCTGTGTGTGTGTGCAAGTGAGCAAGTGTGTGAGAGAGAAAGAGATGTATGTATACGTGAACCCATTAAACAGGAGTGGAAGCAAATCTTATCAATCCTGATGAGGTGCTTAAGAAGAAGGAGTTAGTGAATATCTGAGTGTGAGTGAGTAAGTATCTGTATGTGTGTTTGTTAGTGTGGGTATATTTGTGTGTCTGTGTGTTATAGTATGTATTAGTATGCGTGAGTGATCGCATTTGTACGTGTGGCTGAACATATGTGTGTATGTGTGTGTCTGTGTGTGATAGTATGTGTTAGAGTGTGTGGGTGTATGTGAGTGTGTCTGCGTGTGTCTGTGTGTGATAGTATGTGTGAGAGTGTGTGGGTGTAAGTGAGTGTGTGTCTGTGTGTGTCTGTGTGTGTCTGTGTGTGTGTCTGTGCGTGCGTGAGATAGTGAGTATTTGTTAGTATGTGTGTGTTTGTGTACGTGTGTGTCTGTCTCTTCATGCGTGTGCATATATATGTGCGTGTGAGTATGTATCTGTGTGTTTTTGACATTGAAAAATTACGTTGTCCTTCAGAGATTCCCAAGAGGGAGCTGACCCAGAAACGTTACCAGTCCCTATCAGACTCAGAATAGCAGCACAGTGAGAGAGAGAGAGAGTTCTGGACCAACCTACTTCACCCGCTCTCTTTTATCTTCTTTTTCACCCCTGGTTTCAGGTGCAGGACATTCAGAGGGTGAGGAAAGGTTTGAATAGTCCCGCACAGATCTTAGCTCAATGGCTGAGGAAGCAGAGTGGTGTCAGAGTGTAAAAATCTGCAATTAAACAGGAGAATGGTGTAATGACTAGCAATATCCAATTCAAACGGATAACAAATCAGTGTTCCAGAGAGGCTGAACTTTAACAGGATAGTATCGAACATCACTCCAAAGGTACGTTTAATGAACTCCTCATATGTCAACATTTTAGTTACTACCAGACGGAAGATTCCATCGACCAACCCAACTCCCCAAACTCACAACTCAACCAAATTTTCCCTCAGATGCTGAAACAGAAAATTTGGATATAAAATTGGCTTGAGGGCAGAAGGTGGTTGTAGAGGGTTGTTTTTCAAACTGGAGGCCTGTGACCAGCAGTGTGCCTCAGGGATCGCTGCTGGGTCCAGTTATTTGTCACTTATATTCATGATTTGGATGAGAATTTAGGAGGCATGGTTAGTAAGTTTGAGGATGACACCAAGATTGGTGGCATAGTGGACAGTGAAGAAGGTTATCTCGATTGCAATGGGATATTGATCATTTGGGCCAGTGGCCTGATGAATGGCAGATGGAGTTTAGATAAATTTGAGGTGATACATTTTGGTAGATCGAACCAAAGCAGGACTTACTCAGTTAATGATAGGGCATTGGGGAGAGTTATAGAACAAAGAGATGCCAGGGTATAGGTTCATAACTTCTTGAAAGTGGAGTCAAAGGTGGATAGAGTGGTGAAGAAGGCATTCAGCATGCTTGGTTTCATTGGTCAGAACATTGAATACAGGAGTTGGGACGTCTTATTGAAATTGTACAAGGCATTGGTTAAGGCCACACTTGGAATACTGTGTACAATTCTGATCACCCTATTATAGAAAGGATATTATTAAACTAAAAAGAGTGCAGGAAAGATTTACTAGGATGCTACCGGGACTTGATGGTTTGAGTTATGGGGAGAGGCTGGATAGATTGGGACTTTTTTCTCTGGAAATAGGAGGCTGAGGGGTGATCTTATAGAGGTCTATAAAATAATAAGGGGCATAGACAAGATAGATAGTCAATATCTTTTCCCAAATGAAGGGGAGTCAAAAACTAGTGGGCAGAGGTTTAAGGTAAGAGGGAAGAGATACAAAAGGGTCCAGAGGGGCAATTTTTTTCACACAGAGGGTGGTGAGTATCTGGAACAAGCTGCCAGAGGTACTGATAAAGGTGGGTACAATTTTGTCTTTTAAAAAGCACTTAGACAGTTACATGGATAAGAAGGGTATCGAGGGATATGGGCCAAACACGGGCAATTGGGATTAGCTTAGTGTAAAAAGGGCAGCATGGACAAGTTGGGCTGAAAGGCCTGTTTCCTTGCTGTAAACCTCTACAACTCTATGATTCTGTAACCAGCCCTTGTCAAAGTGTCAGTTTGTACCTGGCACCCTCTCAGTGTCACTTCCTATCAGCCAACTCCTCCCTGAACTTTGACATCCCAGTTCGCACCCCCCCACTTCCCCCCACCAACCCCAATT
Source organism: Carcharhinus amblyrhynchos (assembly GCF_965287045.1). Classification (NCBI taxonomy): domain Eukaryota; kingdom Metazoa; phylum Chordata; class Chondrichthyes; order Carcharhiniformes; family Carcharhinidae; genus Carcharhinus; species Carcharhinus amblyrhynchos. Next base: position 3,102,887 of record NC_137339.1, read on the forward strand.
CTGCTTTGGCCCATTCTCAGTAAGAAGTCTCATAACACCAGGTTAAAGTCCAACAGGTTTATTTGTAGCAAACATCACTAGCTTTCAGGGTTTTCCCCTTCGTCAAAAGGTAGTGGCGTTTACTACCAAATCAGCCAGTTGGGCTTTAACCTGGTGTTGTGAGGCTTCTTACTGTGGTTACCCCAGTCCAACGCCGGCATCTCCACACCTTGGCCCATTCCCCCAGTGTTCCATCTCCCCTTCAACTTAGATCTAAACACACGGAGTACAAGGAGACTTAGGAAAGCTTAGGACAGTGTGGGACTCCCATTCACATCGGCAATCACACAGATCTTTCCTACTTTGGCATCACAGCATCCGAGACAAATAATCATATTCATGACAGAAACAGGACCTGCCATCCACAACCAGCCTCACGCGAGCTGGCTGTCACTGTCCCCTGTGGTTATGGTGGATTGCTGAGTCAGCACTGATGCCGTGGACAGCACCCTTTGGTTACTGTTTTGGTCACACTCCAGATACTGATGTGCCGTACCGCGGGAGTACAGCAACTCCTGGAGACACAGGATTGTCGATGAATTGTCACCTTGTTCAGGAGGACAGGGCATGTCCCTCCCTAATGCCCTGTGCTTCAAGCAACATCACCAAGATAGATCATCCGGTCATGGTCACATTACTGTCTGTGGGATCTTGCTGATTGCTGTATTTCCTGTATTGGAACAGTGATGACGTTGTTTTCAAAGACATTGGGAGGAATTTTCCAGCTGGGCTCACTCCAAGACCGGAAAATCCTGCCCGAGGTCAATGGATCTTTGCATGGTCCACCTCACCCCCCCAACACATTACCATTCCTGGAGGGGTGCAGGCAGGGAAAATTCTGCCTATTGTCTGTAAAGCACTTTGGGATGTCCTGGGACTGTGAAAGATGCAGACACAGCAGTATTGCCTGTTAAATCATGTATCTGTACAATGGGAGGAACCATGCCATTCACAAAATGTCACGTCAGTTTGAGATCCTGTGGCTGGTGGGAAGGCATGTCCCTCTCTCCTTATTCCAGAACATGGGAGGCAACAAATGCTCTGGGAATAAGTGCCTTTGCACAACATGCATTTACACTGAGGGGGGAGATGATTGTACAGACAGCTGGCGCACTCTCCTCCACGTGCTATCTATTTTAATTATCATCTGCCAACCTGCTGTTATTTCAATTTAGAAATCCAAGCTTGTTATTTTATATCTGAATGGCTGATAAGGGAGCTGCAGTTGGTGAGCACACATGAACCAGCCCTGTGAGGTCAAAGCTTCAATCCAATTCCAATTTATGCATCTATTCTGAGAGTCAACTAATTCTTAGCGGATACAAATACACATCAAAATAACGTCCTTCGTTTGGTCCCAGGTTAGCAATCTAATTCAGCAACACCACTTCAGCAAGTGAAGTGTTACACTTCATTGACTGAAGTGATTCAAGAAGGCAGCTCACCACCACCTTCTCAAAGGCAACTAGGGATGGACAATAAATGCTGGTTTAGCCAGAGACACCCATATCCCATGAACAAATAATTTTTAAAAACTGTATCACAAGGAACTTTACTCTATTTCTAACCCCATGCTGTACCTGTCCTGAGAGTATTTGATGGGGACGGTGTATAGAGGGTTTTACGCTCAATCAACCCCATGCTATATCTGTCCTGGGAATGTTTGATGGGGACAGTGTAGAGAGAGCTTTACTCTGCATCTAACCCCGTGCTGTGCCTGTCCTGGGAGTATTTGATGGGGGACAGTGTAGAGGGAGCTTTACTCTGTATCTAACCCTGTGCTGTACCTGTCCTGGGAGTGTTTGATGAGGACAGTGTAGAGGGAGCTTTACTCTGTATCTAACCCTGTGCTGTACCTGTCCTGGGAGTGTTTGATGGGAACAGTGTAGAGGGAGCTTTACTCTGTATCTAACCCTGTACTGTACCTGTCCTGGGAGTGTTTGATGGGGGGACAGTGTAAAGGGAGCTTCCTCCGTTAGATGGGAGAGTTACTGACTGATTCCTGTACACGTGAGAGATAATGCAACATTTTTTTTGATGAATCACAGATCTGGACAAAGCAGTATTGAGCCTTTGTCGTCTCAATCAAAACCTTCCCTAATCGGGGCTCCAAACTGGCTTTCTTTGCAAAGAGGGCAAATATTCTGAAATTGAACTGATTTTTAATGGTGGAATTACTCAAACTGACACCTTTCGCACAAATCCAGACAGCAGCTTGTCACTTTATCACAGTCATCTCTGAGCTGAAGTAATACCCAGAAATGGAGAGAGAACACGTTCAAATTGCCCACAAAAATAAAAGCAAAATACTGCGGATGCTGAAAAAGAAGAGTAAAAACAGAAAATGTGAGAAATACTCTGCAATTCTGACTGTATTTATGGAGAGAAAGGTTTCAGGAAACTGAGAAAATGTAAACTAGGCCTTGACTCAGTGAAATGGGGATGGTGTAAGAAGAAGGAATGGGATGTTCGGCCCAGTGTGGAAGGACAGGAGAGGGGCAGGGCCTGGCGAAGAGATTTTGCGACCATTAACTAGAAGCCACATGGGAATTTACGCTTGGTGTTACCAAATGAGACTACGTGATCTGAAAGCTCCTTCATCTTGTGTTGGAGGGAAGTGAAGAGTGCGGTGGTTACTGTGTAAGGTGAATGCCTCTCTGCAGTTCCTTCTCTTGCTACCTACACGCTCGGTGTAGTGAAAGAACCCAAACTTCCTTAGGTGACAAGGTTGCTCATTTGAGGCACGTTCCAGAGGCTTGAAAGCAGAATTCTAGACCAGCGCAGTGCCGAGGATGTGCTGCACTCCCAGAAATGCAATAAACTGAAGCCCTACGTGCTCTCTTGGATTGTTAGTCTTTGGCGTTTTCTATTCCAAAGGGCAGCGGAGGCTGGATCGTTGAGTATAAGGCTGGGTTTATAACCCTGGGGGTGGAGGGCAATGGGGGGACTGGCAGGAAAATAGTGTTGAGGCCACAATCAGATCATGATGTGGAGATGCCGGCGTTGGATTGGGGTGGGCACAGTGAGAAATCTCACACCAGGTTAAAGTCCAACAGGTTTATTTGATTGCGTAAACTTTCAGAGCACTGCTCCGAAAGCTCGTGCTACCCAATAAACCTGTTAGACTTTAACCTGGTGTTGTGAGACTTCCTACAATCAGGTCAGCAATGATCTTATTGAATGGCAGAACAGGCTCAAAAGGCTGAATGGCCACGCTCCTCCTTCTGCTTACACTCTCACGTAAGAGCAGGTGAGGTTCTCCTCAGCAGCAAGGGGATATTTATCCTTTAGCCTGTGTCACTAAAAAACAGATAACCTGGTCATTATCACACCACTGTTTGTGGGATCTTACTGTGTGCTGGTTGGTTGCTGTGTTTCCTAAATAACAACGCCAATTACACTTCCAAAATATTTCACCGCCTTTGGATGCCCTGAGGATTTCCCTGATATTCAATAGTATTACCATTACTGACCCCCCCACTATCAACATCCTGAGGGTTACCACTAATCAGAAACTGAACTGGACCCAGACAGATAACTACTGTAGCTAGCCCAGCAGGTCAACGGCTGGGAATCCTGCAGTGAGTACTTATCTCCCGAGCCCATCCCAAAGCCTGTCCACCATCTACAAGGCACAAGGCTGGAGTACTGTAGCACACTCTTCACTTGCCTGGATGAGTGCAGCTCCAACAACACTCAAGAAGCTCAACACCACCCAGGACGAAACAGCCGCTTTGATTGATAACCCTTCAACAAATGTTCACTCCTGCCAGTGTTGATGCGCAGTAACAGCCGCGTGTACCATCTACAGGATGCAATGCAGAAACTCATCAAAGTTCCTTAGGCAGCACCTTCCAAACCCACCACCACTACCAGCAACGAGGACAGAAATTACCTGGACTACCACCGCCTGGAAATTCCCATCCACGTCACTCGCCATCCTGACTTGGAAACAGATCGGCCGTTCCTTCACTGTCTCTGGGTCAAAATCCCGGAATTCCCTCCCTAACAGCACAGTGGGTGTACCTACACATCGGGTACTGCAGACATTCAGGAAGACAGCTTACCACCACCTTCTCAAGGGCAGTTAGGGACGGGCAATAAATTTTGGGCCGAGTCAGCAACGCCCACATCCCATAAATACATTTTTCAAAAGGGATGTGAAAGATGCTATATAAATGCAGGTCCTTCCTGCCGTCATACTCATTGCCTCATGAGTGAATAATCAGAGAAAAATCGCCTTTTGTTTTGTGAAATGTTGCTTGTTTTAGTAAAAGGACAAACACTTCTTTCTAATGGCTCTTTAAATCCTCCCACCATTTTTACAGCGCCAGATTTTTATAATCCCTCGTCAGTGCTTGTGAAGTCAGGAGAAACCTGATGTTCTACTAAATCCTGCTCCCCCTCGGGAAGCCAACCTTTAGTGATTCTGTCCCTGCTAAATAACGGCTGCCTGCAGGAATGAGTCACTGGAAAGAATTACTCAGAACAGCAAGGGTGCATGATTAAAATAAAAAAAACTCTGGGTTCGCTGGGATCTGAGGTTAAAAACAGGAGGGTGCTGTAATTCTTAAAAGCCTCAGCACCTCTCAAGGCATCAGTTTGATGATGGCTTCAGCAGAGCGCTGATATTCAGGTTATTCATCTCCCAGCGCGGGTTCCTTCCCCTTTTCATCCCGTCGTTATTCACATTTTACAGAATGTAACAACAACTTGCATTTATATGCTGCCTTTAACCCCATGAACCCTGGCAAAGCACTCTGCAGTACCATTATCAAACCCGGCCGCACTGGGAGAAGATATTGGAACAGTGACTGTAATAAATGGAGGGCCACTCGACTAAGCAACAAAGGATTTATTGCCAACGAGGAAAGGTTTGGACAATATTAACGATGTGATTCCTCCCCAGCTCCGGCTGAGGATCATTCCCGACCCAGCGAACGCATCCTTGTGCCTGACTGGCTCAGCTTATCCCCTCAACTTGGAGTACTGCGCGCAGTTCTGGTCGCCTCACTACAGGAAGGATGTGGAAGCTACTGAGAGGGTGCAGAGGAGATTTACAAGGATGTTGCCTGGATTGGGTGGCATGCCTTATGAGGATGGGTTGAGGGAGCTGGGACTCTTCTCCCTGGAGAGACAAAGGTTGAGAGGTGACCTGATAGAGGTTTATAAAATGTTGAGAGGAATAGATAGGGTGGATTCTCAGGGGCTATTTCCCAGGGCTGAAATGGTCGCTACGAGAGGACACAGGTTTAAGGTGCTGGGGAGCAGGTACAGAGGAGATGTCAGGGGTAAGTTTTTCACTCAGAGGGTGGTGAGTGAGTGGAATCGGCTGCTGTCGGTGGTGGAGGCGAACTCGCTGGGGTCTTTTAAAAGACTTCTGGATGAGTATATGGGATCTAATGGGATTGGGGGTTATAGATAGGCCTGGTAGGTAGGGATATGATCGGCGCAACTTGTGGGCCGAAGGGCCTGTTTGTGCTGTGGTTTTCCATGTCTACGTCAACACTCCATGGGGTCAGCCTGACCACTTGACCCTCCAGGAGTGTCCCGTTAAAGGGCCCACTACCACAGTGACCAAAACAAAGACAAAATACTGCAGATGCTGGAACCTGAGACAAAAACAGAAAGTGCTGGAGAAACTCAGCGGGTCTGACAGTATCTGTGGAGAGAGAACAGAGCCAAAGGGGGAGATTCTCCCAGCCCACTGCACCGCGCTGGCTGGATTTCCCGCGTCCTCAGCTTCACACCAGAAATCAACGTGGAGCTGATTAAAATATTTAAATCATAATTTGCTTTCATTAGCTGGCCAGGGACAGAAGTCCTCCCCATTCCGCACACCCTCCACTGCCAAGAGTGGTTTACCTCAGAGGGGTTTACAAGATGTCCTCATTAGTGGGGAGCTGGCAGCCTAACCCCGCTGGAGGAAAGGGGGGGGCACTGAGGCCTAGCAGTGCCAGCCTGGCCCCTTGGCACTGCTCAGGGGCCAAGCTGGGCTACCTGGAAGTGCCAAAGGGATGGGGCCAGAGTGGGGCAGGATCTAATGGGGTTGGGGCCTCTGGGAGGAGATCAGTGTAGGTGGAGCATCCCGATGCCACTCTGCATTTGGGATTGATGACAGAGGGAGGGAAGGGATTGATTGGGGCTGGCCATCGGAGTGAGTGGGTGTTGGGGCTGTGGGAGGAGAGTGGGTTGGGGAGATCTGGACTGCAAGAAGGGGGGTAGCGGGGGCGGAGGAGGAGGGTGGCAGATTGAGGCAGTCGAGCTGGCCAGCGATCGGGAGGTCAGCAGAGTGGGGCTACTGCGCCAATCTTGGTGCTGGCAGATCGGTGCCGTGGTCCGCTCGGCACTCAGCTGCCAGCCTCTCCAGGAAAATAGACCCCGCCACAGGTTTTCAGTGTGAATCTCACTCGGACACTCTGCAGAGCACAGAGTGTGGGAGATTCATTTTGAAAATCCCGCTGAAAAAAAAATTCCAGTTTTTACGTGAATTCGGCACTTGGGAGTTTTTTTTGGGAGAATCCCACCCAACACTTCGAGACTGCATTGGTCCTTTGTTAGGTCTTGGTCAAAGAGACACAAGGAGCCTCTGAAAGGAGGAGAGGTTTCGGGAAGGGATTGTGGATCTCAGGGTCCCAGGCAGCTGTATAATTGACCACCAGCGGTCAATGAAGGTTGTGCTGGAGGGCAGACTGGGAAGGAGCAGAGAGATTCATTGCCTGGTCGGGCTGGAGGAGGCTACACTGACCGGCAGTGACAAACTTATAAAGGGAACTGAAAACCAAGATGAGGATCTTAAAATCGAGGTATTATCTGCTGAACATTTCTGGAAATAGGGAGCAAAATAAAGGGGAGCGAGATAACGGCATCGGGGGAATATCATTGTTCAGGCTGATGTTTGGGGGCAATAATTCAAATCCCACAACAACTGCTGCTAGAATGTGAATTCAATGGTAAAATCTGGAGGAAAAAGATAGTCTCAGTAACGGTGACCATTAGATAGTTGCTGATTGTCAGAAAACCCCGCCTGGTTCACTCATGCTTTTTACAAAATGAAATCTACCTTCCTTACCTGGTCTATTTTTAATTCATTCCCGGGATGGGGGGGGGTCGCTGGCTGGGCCAGCATTTATTGCCCATCCCTAATTGTCCGTGATAGGTATGTCCCTGTCAGGCAAGGAGGAATTGGTAAGGCTAGGGAACCGCGGTGCACCAAAAAAATAGTTTCGTTGGTTAAAAGGAAAAAGGAGGCTTATGTTCGGATGAGACGTGAGGGCTCGGGTAGTGCACTAGAAAACTTTAGATTGGCTAGGAGGGAGTTGAAGAGTGAGCTAAGAAGGGCTAAAAGAGGACATGAGAAGACTTTGGCTGATAGGGTTAAGGAGAATCCTAAGGCGTTCTATAGGTATGTCAAGAACAGAAGGTTGGTTAGGGCAAGATTAGGGCCAGTTATCGACAGCAGAGGGAAGTTATGTGTGGAACCGGAGGAGATTGGAGAGGCATTGAACCAATATTTCTCTTCAGTGTTCACGCAGGGGGACATGGATATAGCTGAGGAGGACACTGGGTTGCAGGGGAGTAGAATTGACAGTGTTACAGTTGATAAGGAGGATGTGCTGGATATTCTGGAGGGTCTGAAAATAGATAAGTCCCCTGGTCCGGATGGGATTTACCCCAGGATTCTCTGGGAGGCAAGAGAAGTGATTGCAGAGCCTCTGGCTCTGATCTTCAGGTCGTCGTTGGCCTCTGGTATAGTACCGGAAGATTGGAGGTTAGCGAATGTTGTCCCATTGTTTAAGAAGGGGAACAGAGACTTCCCCGGGAATTATAGACCGGTGAGTCTCACTTCTGTTGTGGGCAAGGTTTTAGAAAAAATTATTAGGGATAGGATTTATAGTTATTTGGAGAGTAATGAATTGATTGGAGATAGTCAGCATGGTTTTGTGGTGGGTAGGTCGTGCCTTACTAACCTTATTGAGCTTTTTGAGAAAGTGACCAAAGAGGTGGATGGGGGTAAGGCAGTGGACATGGTGTATATGGATTTTAGTAAGGCGTTTGATAAGGTTCACCATGGTAGGCTTCTGCAGAAATTGCAGATGTATGGGATTGGGGGTGATCTAGGGAATTGGATCAGGAATTGGCTAGCGGATAGGAGACAGAGGGTGGTGGTTGATGGTAAATATTCATCATGGAGTTCGGTTACGAGTGGTGTGCCTCAGGGATCTGTTTTGGGGCCACTGCTGTTTGTAATTTTTATTAATGATCTGGATGAGGGTATAGTTGGGTGGATTAGTAAATTTGCTGATGACACCAAAGTCGGAGGTGTGGTAGATAGTGAGGAAGGGTGTCATAGTTTGCAGGAAGACTTAGACAGGTTGCAGAGCTGGGCCGAGAGGTGGCGGATGGAGTTTAATGCGGAGAAGTGTGAGGTAATTCACTTTGGTAGGAATAACAGATGTGTTGAGTGTAGGGCTAACAGGAGGACTTTGAATAGTGTGGATGAGCAGAGGGATCTAGGTGTATGTGTACATAGATCCCTGAAAGTTGGGAATCAAGTAGATAAGGTTGTTAAGAAGGCATTCGGTGTCTTGGCGTTTATTAGTAGGGGGATTGAATTTAGGAGTCGCAGCGTTATGTTGCAACTGTACACAACTCTGGTGCGGCCGCACTTGGAGTACTGTGTGCAGTTCTGGTCCCCACATTACAGGAAGGATGTGGAGGCTTTGGAGAGGGTGCAGAGGAGGTTTACCAGGATGTTGCCTGGTATGGAGGGGAGTCCTATGAGGAGAGGCTGAGGGATTTGGGGTTGTTTTCGCTGGAAAGAAGGCGGCTAAGAGGGGATCTTATTGAAACATATAAGATGATTAGAGGTTTAGATAGGGTGGATAGTGATAGCCTTTTTCCTCTGATGGAGAAATCTAGCACGAGGGGGCATGGCTTTAAATTAAGGGGTGGTAGTTATAGGACGGATGTCAGGGGTAGGTTCTTTACCCAGAGGGTGGTGAGGGATTGGAATGCCCTGCCTGCTGCAGTTGTAAATGTGCCTAGTTTGGGGGCATTTAAGAGATCCATGGATAGGTTTATGGACGGAAAGGGATTGGTTTAGGTTAGAGGGTCATTGTTTTGTAACTGGTCGGCGCAACATCGTGGGCCGAAGGGCCTGTTCTGCGCTGTAATGTTCTATGTTCTATGTTCTATGTTCTAATTGCCTCCTCATGTAACTCCAGGCCCACAGGAATGTGATTGGCTCTCAACTACCCTGAGAAATGACCAAGCAAACCACTCAGATCAACAGCATTTCGGGATGTGTATCAAATTCTGGTCTTACTAGTCACGCCCGCGTCCTATATGACAATTTTTATAAACGGGCTTTCTGTGTCCTGCAGAATCCGGTGTAAAATCGATGAGGTGGTTCTCCTCTCTTTCCATTGCCCGTAATCGTCGATGTCACATGTCAACAAAGACGTGTAGGTTGGGTGGAGTGGTCATGCTCAGTGACAGGGGGATCAGCAGGGTAAATATGTGAGGTTATGGGGAAAGGGCCTGGGTAGCGATTGTTGTCGGTACAGGCTTGATGGACCGAATGGCCTCCTTCTGCACTGCAGGAATTCTATAAAGAAATGGAATCGTGCAAAGTTTCTGAAGCTTGTTTTCTGGAGCAGGACATCAGGAACCCAGTTAATGTGCCCCAGATAAGGATTCTGACTGAACAGGGAACATTGCTGGACACTGCTGGCCAGGTCCACTGGAGGGCTAGAAGGAGGTCATAGTCGTAGAATCAGAGACACTTACAGCACAGAAGGAGGTCATTCAGCCCATTGTTCCTGTCCCAGCTCTCGAAAAGGACGACCCTTTTAGACCTGCTCACACGCTCCACTCACCTGAGGAAGAAGCAGCGCTCTGAAAGTTCATGACACCAAATAAACCTGTTGGATTTTAACCTGGTGTTATGAGACTTTTTACGGTTCCCACCCCAGTCCAACGCCAGCATCTCCATATCATACTTCCTTTAAGTATTTATCCAATTTCCTTTTAAAAGTTGTAATTGTATCTGATTCCATCATTCTGCCATTGAGGCAGAGCATTCCAGATCGGAACTCACTACAGAAAAAAAACCCGACTCCTTTCCAATTCTTTTATCTGAAATCTGAGCTCTCTGCTTACAGACTGTCCGGCCATTTGAGAAAAAATGTTTACTTGTAGCCTCTGTCTTCATGATTTTAAACACTTCATATCAAACCTCCTGTTAACCTCCATCTCCGATTCCCCAAACCATCCACAAGGCACAAGTCAGGAGTGTGATGGAATACTCCCCACTGGTCTGGAAGGTCCAGCTCCAGCAACACTCAAGAAACTCGACACAATCCAGGGCAAAGCAGCTCACATAACTCACTCCATCCATCACCTTAAACATTCACTCCATCCAGCGCTCCCTCCCTCCCTCTGACAGTGCAGCACTCCCTCAGCACTGACCCTCTGACAGTGCCGCACTCCCTCAGCACTGACCCTCTGACAGTGCCGCACTCCCTCAGTACTGACCCTCTGACAGTGCGGCACTCCCTCAGCACTGACCCTCTGACAGTGCGGCGCTCCCTCAGTACTGACCCTCTGACAGTGCCGCACTCCCTCAGTACTGACCCTCTGACAGTGCGGCGCTCCCTCCCTCCCTCTGACAGTGCAGCACTCCCTCAGCACTGACCCTCTGACAGTGCGGCACTCCCTCAGCACTGACCCTCTGACAGTGCGGCACTCCCTCAGCACTGACCCTCTGACAGTGTAGCATTCCCTCAGCACTGACCCTCTGACAGTGCGGCACTCCCTCAGCACTGACCCTCTGACAGTGCGGCACTCCCTCAGCACTGACCCTCTGACAGTGCGGCGCTCCCTCAGCACTGACCCTCTGACAGTGCGGCACTCCCTCAGCACTGACCCTCTGACAGTGAGGCACTCCCTCAGCACTGACCCTCTGACAGTGCGGCACTCCCTCAGCACTGACCCTCTGACAGTGCGGCACTCCCTCAGCACTGACCCTCTGACAGTGCGGCACTCCCTCAGCACTGACCCTCTGACAGTGCGGCACTCCCTCAGCACTGACCCTCTGACAGTGAGGCACTCCCTCAGCACTGACCCTCTGACAGTGAGGCACTCCCTCAGTACTGACCCTCTGACAGTGCGGCACTCCCTCAGCACTGACCCTCTGACAGTGCGGCACTCCCTCAGTACTGACCCTCTGACAGTGCGGCACTCCCTCAGCACTGACCCTCTGACAGTGCGGCACTCCCTCAGCACTGACCCTCTGACAGTGCGGCACTCCCTCAGCACTGACCCCCTGACAGTGCGGCACTCCCTCAGCACTGACCCTCTGACAATGCGGCACTCCCTCAGCACTGACCCTCTGACAGTGCGTCACTCCCTCAGCACTGACCCTCTGACAGTGCAGCACTCCCTCAGCACTGACCCTCTGACAGTGCGGCACTCCCTCAGTACTGCACTGGGAGTATCAGCTGAGATTATGTGCTCAAATCCTCCGATTTCCTCTTGAACCCACAACCTTCTGAAGTCAAGTCTGATGCTTACAGGTCCAAGGGTATGAGTGATATGCTGGAGATTGGTTGGACTGAATTTGCCACCAGGGGACTATAGCAAACGGTGTGTTCACCGAGTCAATTCCCAACCCTCTCATTCCAATCAGTTGCAGTGGACATTAATTCTATAGGATATATCTACATTGTTCCACATTTAACTTCGCATTTCTCTTTTCCATCCAAATGATTGTCCCACTGTGTCCCTCACATACACACTGGGAGAGGCACTGCACTGATCCCTGGGCAGTGAAATTCAGGCAGAAAACAAAAACATAGGAACAGGAGGAGGCCACTCAGCCCCTCAAACCTCTTCCTCTGCCATTTCATCAGATCAGTGACAGACCTGCAGCTAAATCTAACCACCTTTTTTTTTGTTCCTCACAGAGCAACTGAGCCGTGAATCCAGTACCTCTCGCTCTGTTTGCCTTGCGCTGTTTTGTCCGCAGACACAGACAGGACCTTTAGCAGAAATACCAGCTGTTCTTAAATTCCACCTTGCACATTTGAGTCTCCTGAAGTTTAAGATGCGTTCCAAAATAGCCACAGAAATTAATTGCATGTTTGCGATTTTCTTCAGGGGAATAGTGCGAAGTCTAAAAATTGTTCTTGGCTGATTGTATTAATTCCTACCGAGTGCCAAAGTGCTGAGGGAAAATAGTTCTGTGGGTGTCTGCATAATACTCTAAAAACTGAAGAGTAAAGAGAAAATTCATCAGATTCCTGGATTTGACATCGGATGCTGCTCCAAGCTTGTCTACAGCACTGGGTCACAAAAGGTGATGGGGAGAGAAGGGGACTTCTGCAGTTTGTCTGTCCGGGCCCCAGACAAGAGGTTACATTGCTGTTGTCCCCAGGGGAATGTCCCTATCACTTGTTCACTGCAGCGTGACTGAGTGTCCCAGTGGAGTGGGAAGAAACCAGATCCAAGGCAGAAATGAATTATGCATCCTTTTTCACAACCTCAGCAAGTGCTTTACAGTCCATTATGCAATAAAATCGGCAGCACGGTGGCACAGTGGTTAGCACTGCTGCCTCACAGCTCCAGCGACGCGGGTTCGATTCCCAGCTTGGGTCACTGTCAATGCAGAGTCTATATGTTCTCCCCATCACTGCATGGGTTTCCTCCAGGTGCTCCAGTTTCCTCCCATGGTCCAAAGATGTGTAGGTTAGGGTGGATTGGCTGTGATAAATTGCCTCTTAGTGACCAAGGTGTGTAGGTTAGATAGATTGGGGGTTATGGAGATCGGGGAATGTTGCACTGTCAGAGGGTCAGTGCTGAGGGTGTGCCGCGCTGTCAGAGGGTCAGTGCTGAGGGAGTGCTGCACTGTCAGAGGGTCAGTGCTGAGGGAGTGCCGCACTGTCAGAGGGTCAGTGCTGAGGGAGTGCCGCACTGTCAGAGGGTCAGTGCTGAGGGAGTGCCGCACTGTCAGAGGGTCAGTGCTGAGGGAGTGCCGCACTGTCAGAGGGTCAGTGCTGAGGGAGTGCTGCACTGTCAGAGGGTCAGTACTGAGGGAGTCCCGCTCTGTCAGAGGGTCAGTGCTGAGGGAGTGCCGCACTGTCAGAGGGTCAGTGCTGAGGGAGTGCCGCACTGTCAGAGGGTCAGTGCTGAGGGAGTGCCGCACTGTCAGAGGGTCAGTGCTGAGGGAGTGCCGCACTGTCAGAGGGTCAGTGCTGAGGGAGTGCTGCACTGTCAGAGGGTCAGTACTGAGGGAGTGCCGCACTGTCAGAGGGTCAGTGCTGAGGGAGTGCCGCACTGTCAGAGGGTCAGTGCTGAGGGAGTGCCGCACTGTCGGAGGGTCAGTGCTGAGGGAAAGCAGTAGATGTGCCATATTTTGGATGAGATATTAGATGAGCTTTTCTGTATTCCATTGCTTTTGTAGTCTAGAGAATTCTCTCAACAAACACAAAAGAAAGTGGTGTAAATGAGCCTGATGAAATGTGATAGTGTTGTGGTTCTGTTCCCCGATTTGTAATAATCAATGTCTGCACTAATAACCTCGAAAATTATTTTATAATCCCACTACAGCCATTGGTGAGCTGGAATTTAATTTCAGTGAAAGCAGTCTGGTATCAGTTAATGTCAGATTGTTATCAAAATCCACCTGCTTCATCAAAATGGAAATCTCAGCCCTGTCAGCACCGATATTCCAGCCTCACAACAACCCTGGGTGATACTTAACTGCCCTCTGTTGTCAGGGCAACTAGGGGCGAGCAATAAATTCCAGTGAAGTCTACATTTGACAATGAACAAATAAAAAGGTGAATTGGTCACAATGCGTGAACAATGCAGCAAGTGCTACTCCGATCCACGCTGACTCATATCTTTCTGTGCTGAAAAATTCTAATCTTGGTGCATTTGCAATCTGTCCCCTTAGCATTACTGCGCAGAATGAGTTTACACGTCTGCATGCAGGAGAAATAAGGTTCAGACCTTGTAATCAAATAGAACTATAATGTTATCACCAATGCTTTCAGTCCAACAAACTCTCAAGCGTTGCTGAAAAAAAAACATTCTCTGTCAAAGCTTTTCATTTTGCACTCATCAGGACATTCACAGGAATACACTGTCAGGGGAAACAACATGTACTGTCTGAGAAGAGAGTGCTGATTTATTGGCAAGTGGGCTCTGATTGGTAGAGGCATCTCCATGGAGAATACATCAGTTGTTGATGATTGACAGTTAACTGCCAAACTCAGTTTGAAATTTAAACCAGGCAGCTTGACTCTGGCTGGTCAAAGCATTGCCCTGAGGAATGGCTGTGACTTATTTTGTTCAGCTGAAACATGTTCAAATTGTGTACATGTTCTTTCTGTCTGCAGAGACAAAAACAAGGCCCCATTTATTAATAAATGTAGCTTCCAGTACACACCGATGCCTCACACTGTGAGCCAGACTAACAATCTTAAATTGGTTGTCAGTATAATTCTCAGCATTGTGGGGATTATTCAGCAAATGTGATCCAATCGCAGAACAGAGCTAATGTTGGACGCTGCGTTTTGAATTTTTTAAACCCAGACTGATTGGTAACGGCCTGTACTGTTATCGACAGCGGAAGGGAGATGCTGTTTGATATGACCTGCCAGTCTTTGTGAAATACAGCCTGCTACCCATCATTACACGGGCAGTGAAATTTCTATATCACATTACTCATTTGTATGACAGGAAGAATGTATTTTTGGCTTGATAGTAGCATCCTGTTTGTGGTGGATAAAACTCATGTGGCTACAGCATGGCAACTAGCTTCATCTGTGGCTCAGATGTTGTGGATGCCTTTCCCATTCAGGGTATTCTGAAGGACACTGGCCACTTTTCAGGGCCAAAAGTGATTGCCCATGGGTCTGCGAGACATACAACATGAAATGATTAGACCAGGGCAGCATTATCCTGCAGGGTGGCTTTGCTGTGCCCAATTTAACATCGAGCTTGCAGGGTGAGGAGTTGATATGGGCCCCGTTTACGAGTTTACCAATCTTATACCAGCTGGAACTGTAAGAATCCCAAAGTGAATATTGACCAGTGAAAGCAGGCTTGATAGACCATGCAAAAGAACCATCTGACAGATTTCTCAATGATACATCAAGGAAAGAGAGTTCTTTTGACTTCCCTGTTTCAAAGTTGGCAGTTAATTGTCAGTGGCATTCAACTGGTGCATTTCCACTTGCCAACCAATCAGTGGTCTCATCTCATACAGGATAAATTTGTTGATTTCCTGACATTGTTTTCCTGTGAATGTCCTGGTAAGTGTTAGCAGAAACAGATTCAATAAAAACTTTCAAATTGGGCTGGGCCAAATACTTTAAAGAATAAAAGCAAATTACTGCAGATGTTGGAATCTGAAACCAAAAGATTTTTTGATTAGATTTGATTTACTTTTGTCACATGCATTAACACACAGTGAAAAGTATTGTTCCTTGTGTGTGAGACAGACAAAACATACCATTCATAGAGAAGGAAAGGAGAGAGTGCAGAATGTGGTGTTACAGTTATAGCTCGGGTGTAGAGAAAGTTCAACTTAATGCAAGGTAGGTCCATTCAAAAGTCTGATGGCAGCAGGGAAGAAACTGTTCTTGAGTCGTTTGGTACGTGACTTCAAACTTTTGTATCATTTTCCCGAAGGAAGAAGGTGAAAGAGAGAATGTCCAGGGTGCATGGGATCCTTAATTATGTTTTGCCAAGGCAGCGGGAAGTGTAGACAGAGTCAATGGATGGGAGACTGGTTTGTGTGATGGATTGGGCTACATTCACAACCTTCTGTAGTTCCTTGTGGTCTTGGGCAGAGCAGGAGCCCAGACCAAGCTGTGATACAACCAGAAAGAAAGCTTTCTATGGTGCATCTGTAAAAGTTGGTGAGAGGCGTAGCTGACATGCCAAATTTCCTTAGTCTTCTGAGAAAGTAGAGGCGTTGGTGGGGCTTTCTTAACTATAAAGAAAAAGGCAAAGTGCTGGAAAACCTCAGCAGGTCTGGCAGCATCCGTAAGGAGAGAAAAGAGCTGATGTTTCGAGTTCAGGTTACCCTTTGTCAAAGCTGAGAAAGGCATTGGCGGGCGATCCTCCTGCAGTGTTACACAGTTCCACAACCGTGTGACAGGAAATACTTCACTTTTACAATGATGATACAGAGCAAAGAAAATAACTAAATGTTTGATTGTGATTTATACTAAGACATTGTGAATCTGCAAAAAAAGAATGCAACAGACCTTTAAAAGCTGCTTGGAGTTGAATTGTTACTGATCTTTTCCTGCACTCGGAGAGTTAATTAACATAAACTCTACACCAGAAGCAAGGTGAAAGAAGCCCCTCAGAAGTCACCAAGGAAAGATAAAATCACTCCAAACATTCCTCTCCTTTCCCAGTCTTTATCCTTATTTGAACAACGGGCCTGGGGAGGAACGGAATTCGATGAAAATTAAATAAATTATTCACAAAAAGCACCAAATTAGTGGATGTTATCACACATTTAATTTATCATTTTCCAAAGCGTGGCCCATTTATTTTGTCAAATTACTGACTGTGTTTATCTCATTAACTGAGAGTGCGAGGCTGCTTCTTGAAGGCCAGTGGCCTCTCCTTAAATTGTTTACGAGGCACTTTTATACGTGACTGAATAAATACAACTAATTCTCCAGCCAGTCAACAAATCAGTAGAGGTGTTTTATCAGTTCTGTCTGTGGTGGTAATTTTTAAATCCTTGTCATCCACTAATGGAGACTGGAAGCTACTTGCTGACAGGAGGTGTGCGGGTTAGGTTGATTGGTCAATGCTTGTTTTAGAGGATTCCCAGGGTAAATACGTGTGGTTATGGGGATAGGGCCTGGGTGGGATTCTGGTTGGTGCAGCCTTAATGGGCTGAATGGCCTCCTTCTGCACTGATTTGATTTGATTTGATTTATTTTTGTCACATGTATTTGCATACAGTGAGAAGTATTGTTTCTTGCGCGCTATGCAGACAAAACATACCATTCATAGAGAAGGAAATGAGAGACTGCAGAATGTGGTGTTACAGTCATAGCGAGGGTGTAGAGAAAGATCAACTTAATGCAAGATAGGGCCATTCAAAAGTCTGACAGCAGCAGGGAAGAAGCTGTTCTTGAGTCGGCTGGTATGTGACCTCAGACTTTTGTATCTTTTTCCTGAAGGAAGAAGCTGGAAGAGAGAATGTCCGGGGTACATGGGATCCTTAATTATACTGGCTGCTTTACCGAGGCAGTGGGAAGTGTAGACAGAGTCAATGGATGGGAGGCTGGTTTGTGTGATGGATTGGGCTACATTCACGACTTTTTGTAGTTCCTTGCGGTCTTGGGCTGAGCAGGAACCATATTGAGCTGTGATACAACCAGAAGGAATATTTTCTATGGTGCATCTGTAAACGTTGGTGAGAGTCGTAGCGGACATGCCA
The DNA here is from genome assembly GCF_965287045.1 of Carcharhinus amblyrhynchos. Lineage (NCBI taxonomy): Eukaryota > Metazoa > Chordata > Chondrichthyes > Carcharhiniformes > Carcharhinidae > Carcharhinus > Carcharhinus amblyrhynchos. The sequence goes on from NC_137339.1 coordinate 3,120,408, forward strand.
AATTTCCTTAGTCTTCTGAGAAAGTAGAGGCATTGGTGGGCTTTCTTAACTATAGTGTCGGCATGGGGGGACCAGGACAGGTTGTTGGTGATCTGGACACCTAAAAACATGAACTCTCGACCCTTTCTACTTTGTCCCCATTGATGTAGACGGGGGCATGTTCTCCTTTACACTTCCTGAAGTCAATGACAATCTCCTTCATTTTGATGACATTGAGGGAGGGATTATTGTCATTGCACCAGTTCACCAGATTCTCTATCTCATTCCTGTACTCTGTAGGAATTCTATGATTCTATGAAATCTACACTGGGACTGCAGCGTGTACTACAAGGGTGGCAGCAATTTTCCAGGATTTCTTTGACAACTCTTTCCATATCTGTGAGACCCAGAAGGTCTTGGGCAGCAGACACATGGGACCACCCCCATTTGCAAGTTCTTCTCCAAGTCACGCACAATTCTTCCATTCACCAGACTCCCTGCTGTCCCCACAGGGAATATCATCGGCATTGATTTGGTCAAATAGAAATCAGGGAGGTTACTTTCCAAACAACAACATTTCAGACGCGGCACGTGTTAAGTCGATGTTTCACTGTCAGTGTTGAGGGAGTGCTGCATAGTTGGAGCATTCAGCAAGACTTTCAGATGAGATATTAATCGAGATCCCACCTGCCATCTCAGGAAGATCCCATGGTAGCACTGGAAGAAAACCAGTGGAGTTCCCCTTGGCGTTCAAATCAATGTTTGTTCCTCAAATAATAGCACTTAAAAATAGGCGATCTAAT